>NW_009705502.1:1340-4006 GCF_000703405.1 Apaloderma vittatum | reverse complement strand
TTTCTCACTACTCTTCTCTGATTTGGTCTTTAATAACTTTCACTGATTTCCTCAAAATCAAGTCTGTTTTGCCCAGGGCGGTAGATTTGGGTGATCTCCCTGTCCTTACCTCATGGGCCCTTCATTGTATTTTTTCCCCCTGTCTAGCAGAGAAGAGGGGGTGAGAGAGCAGCTGTGTGGGCACCTGCCCGCCGGCCAGGGTCAGACCATGATGGTTGCAAAGAAATGGTGTAAAACACAGATGGATGGGGAGATGGCAAAGCTCTTGCTTCCAACAAGGAGATCTGCTGCGACCGTAGTCCTCTCCCTCTCTTATTTGTTCGTTCCTTGAAGCAAATTGACAAAATTCACATGCACAGAGAAAAGAAACCCAACATCTGTCATCTATTTTCCTGTTTAATTCATGGAAAAAATCACAAAACCCTTGCAGGATGGCCAAAAGCATCTCTCCTTTTGCCTCTGGTCCCTCTGAGCTTTGTGAGTTGAGTTTTCCATTCGCTGTGTCTGCCCAAGAGCTCAAAAGCTCATAGTGCTGGCTACCAGCCTTGTTGGGAAAATAGCCCACCAGAATTTCCTACATCATGCTGATACTAAATTTCCAGGTTAAAACACATCACAGAATGGTCCAACCAAAGCAGGATCACCTTGAGTGCACAAGACTCAGGGGGGACGCTTTGTATTTGCAGATAAGATTTATGAAAATTGCTTTTTTTTGGCTTTTCTCTCCACCAGTGATCTCAAATGATTCCAACGAATGTGAGCTCATCGTGGCACGTCGGGAAGCAGAAACACGCAGGTGCCGGGGACGCGCGGCCGGGATGAGGCGCAGGGATGGAGACGCTGCCGTGTGCTGTCATCCCGTGTGGCGGAGATGTCCCCCTTCGTGGGGATGCACAGCCACAACTAGACATCGGAGAATCCACATGGGGGGAAAACCTGACTGTTTTTCTTAAGAAACGACCAGCAAAAAGGCCAGAGCGACACTTGTTTTCTGCGAGTGGTTTATAAGTCATAAAAAGGGGAGAAAAGAGACATTTCAGAAGGCTGTGCCCAAGACTGGAGAGGAAGAAACAAGAAATGCCAAAATCACAGAAACAAAATAAAACTTTTTCCCATTGTTGACTGAAAAAATCTACAATCGAACGGGAAGCAGGAGAGGACGCGATGCCCGGCACGAGAACTGTGGGACGCAGCAGCACGGCTGGTGCCAGAGGGGCTGCAGCACATCCCAAATTACCCATCGACCGAATTAAAAGCAATAAATACTATTTCTGTTCTCTAACACCCCAGATAACCCCATTTTCTTTCCCAAATGACGGCCCTGATTGCATTGCCGCTACGAGCAACATTGCCTGCAGGCCGGGGACGGGGGCTGTCACAGGGTGTTGCCTTCAGGGAAGGCTGTTCAGGTGGCTGGAGCACCTCTGCTGTGGGGACAGGCTGAGAGAGTTGAGGTTCTTCACCCTGGAGAAAAGAAGGTTCTGAGGAGATAGGACAAGGGGGAATGGGTACAAGCTGGAATGTAGTAGGTTCCATAAAAATATTAGAAAAAATTTTTTCCCTGTGCGGGTGCCGGAGCCCTGGCCCAGGCTGCCCAGAGAGGGTGTGGAGTCTCCTGCTCTGGAGACTTCCAAAACCAACCTGGATACGTTCCTGTGTGATCTACTGCAGGTGATCCTGCTCTGGCAGGGGGGCTGGACTAGATGATCTTTTGAGGTCCCTTCCAACCCCAACATTCTGTGATTCTGTGATTCTGTGACCTTAGAGCACCTCCCAGTACCTGAAGGGGCTACAAGAAAGCTGGGAAGGGCTGTTTACAAGGTGGTGTAGTGAGAGGAGAAGGGGCAATGGTTTTAAACTAGAGCAGGGTAGATTTAAGTTAGACTCTAGGAAGAAGTTCTTCACTATGAGGTTGGTGAGACCCTGGCACAGGTTGCCCAGAGAGGTGGTGGCAGCCTCATCCCTGGGGATATTCAAGGTCAGGCTTGATGGGGCTCTGAGCAACCTGATCTGGTTAAAGATGTCCCTGCTCACTGCAGGGGGGTTGCACTAGATGACCTTTAAAGGAACCTTCCAATCCATTCTATGAGTCTATGATTCTATTTTGAGCCTGTTCCTGAGATGTGCCTGACAGCTGTTTAGAAATAGCAATGCACTCATTTCGTGGGGCGTCACAGCTTCGGTAGGAGACGGGAGCCGAGAGAAAGGAGAGAGCTAAAGCTGTCCCGAACCTTTGCAGTCCCTTCCAGCCTTATTTCCTTCCACGCTAATCTTTCGCAATTCCCATGTTTTCTGTTCTCATGTATTTCCTAACGGTCTCGCTGCTGCTCCCAGGAGCTCTCCATCTCCGTCAGCATCGTTGGCAACTCCACCTCAAGAGTGATTTTTTTCCAAAGCTACTGTGTCGAAAGAAGGGCAACGGAGCTGGTAAAAGATTTGCAGAACAAGTGTGATAAGGAGCGGCTGAGGGAGCTGGGGCTGTTCAGCTGGAGAAGAGGAGGCTGAGGGGAGACCTTCTCGCTCTCTGCAGCTCCCTGACAAGAGGTTGTAGAGAGGTGGGGTCGGTCTCTTCTCCCACGGAACAAGCAACAGGATGAGAAGAAACGGCCTCCACTTGCACCAAGAGAGGTTTAGGTTGGATATTAGAAACAATTTCTTCAATGAAC
>NW_009705502.1:0-1302 GCF_000703405.1 Apaloderma vittatum | reverse complement strand
CGCTCGTCCCCGAAGGGATGTCAAAGCCAGGTAGATGTGGTGCTCAGGGACACGGGTTAGTGGTGAGTCTGGCAGCACTTAGTTAACAGTTGGACTCAACGTTCGTCATCGACCTAAACAATTCCGTGACTCTGTGCTTTTGGAGAGGCAAGGCATGACGCGACATTTGCAGCCCAGCAGCGAAGCTCGGCTGTGGACAATTCACAGTCCCGTGGAAAACCCACAGACCCTCCTCCAGGGTGAAATCCCACAGTGACGCAGCTAAACATCACCCCCTGTCCCCCCGCATACTGGTGGGCAGGTGGCGTGGGCACCCAGGGAGGTGCAAGGGGAATGCAGGGGTGCAGCTTGGGTATCCCAGGGAGAGGCATGGGCACCTCTGGGGGGCACAGGGGGCACCTCAAGAGAGGTGAGGGCACGCAGGGAGCAGTGTGAGTACTCTGGGTGTACAGTGCAGGTACCCAAGGGTGGGCACAGGGCATGTTGAGAGAGATGTGGGCATGCAGGGAGTGGCAGGGGCACCCCGGAGAGCAGCGTGGACACCCTGAGTGGGAGTTTGGCTACTCTACGCAGTAATGTGGGCACCACGGGAAGCAGAGCAGGCACCCCAAGGAGCAGTGTAAGCACCCCAGGGA
The DNA here is from genome assembly GCF_000703405.1 of Apaloderma vittatum. Lineage (NCBI taxonomy): Eukaryota > Metazoa > Chordata > Aves > Trogoniformes > Trogonidae > Apaloderma > Apaloderma vittatum. The sequence continues at coordinate 667 of NW_009705502.1, read as the reverse complement.
GCAGTGTGGGCACCTTGGTGGGTGCGTAGGACACCTCGAGAGAGATGCGGGCGTGCAGGGAAGCAGCGTTACATCCCAAGTGGGAGTTAGCCTACTCCAAGGAGTAGCACAGGCACTATGGGAAGGAGAGCAGGCCTGGCAAGGAGTGATGCGAGCACCCCAGGGAGCAGTGTGGGAGCCTCAGTGGGTGCATGGGGCACCTTGAGAGAGATGCGAGTGTGCAGGGAACGACGTGGACACCCCAACTGGGAGTTTTTAGCTACTCCAAGGAGTAGCACAGGCACCGTGGGAAGCAGTGTAGGCACCCTAAGGAGGTGTACAAGCACCCCAAGGAGCAGCGTGGGTACCTCGGTGGGTGCATGGGACACCTTGAGAGACATGCGGGCGTGCAGGGAGCAGCGTGACGCCCCGAGTGGCAGCTCAGCTACTCCGAGGAGTAGCACAGGCACCGCTGGAAGCAGAGCAGACACCCCAAGGAGCGATGCGAGCACCCCTGGGCAGCACCGCGGGCACCCCGGTGCAGGGAGCAGCACAGACACCCCGAGTAGGAGTTCAGCTACTCCAAGGAGTAGCACAGGCACCGTGGGAAGCAGTGTAGGCACCCTAAGGAGGTGTACAAGCACCCCAAGGAGCAGCGTGGGTACCTCGGTGGGTGCATGGGACACCT
>NW_009705501.1:45389-60487 GCF_000703405.1 Apaloderma vittatum | reverse complement strand
GCCACTGGATGTGGTGTGTGGCAGAGGGTGTTCTTTAAAACTAAATGGATGCAATTACTGAAAAATACAAAAGTGATGTGATACTGACCTGTGTGGGGAGGATGACCCCCTTTGAAGTATTCCCAGTCTCTGTTAGACCCTCAGATTATTGACAGGTTGAATTGTGCTCTTGAGAACATCACATCACCAGTGAAAATGACAACACATCATGCTGTTGACTGTGACCAGTGATTTCTCAACTTAAGTATGAAGCAGTACCTGTTCTCCTTGATGCACCTGAAGATTTCACAGTGCGAAATTTAGAACTGTTCTGGTAGTTGTAATGTGGGTTCAAATAGCAGGGTTAATGCTTAATGTACAGGTTGTTTTTTTTCTTTTTTTATCTGAAACTCATTAGTGTCATCATCACTTTCAGATGTTAAGCTGTTAAAACATGGATGCATTTTTGCAGAGGAGAGATATTTCCTTGTATGTTGGAAGGTCCTTTATTGATGTTTTAAAAAAACTTTTCACTGAGTATTTATATTTTTCTTATTTTTTTTGGAGTATGCTTGTAGGTTATAGCCCCTTGCTGAGCTTTGAGCCTCTTATCTAAAGTAATCATCTTTATATTTTCATAGTTTAAAAAAATGAGGACGAGAAGCCCACTTTGTATGTTGAAAGAAATCTATGTAGAGTTTTTAAAGGCTTGTCATCAGTCACTGTTACCCAATCTGCTGTTAAGTATTTAATTGTTGACTGGTCTTTTACCTCCTGGGAACCCATGGCAACATAAAATAACTAGAGGTCTCAAATACATTTTTCTTTGAACTTAAGTAGTTTGATATTTCTAGCCTTTTTTGAAATTTAAAAACAGAGTATGTGTTATCCTACTCGGTATTGCACAAAAATAGTATTTCAGTGGTCATAGCAACTTGCAGAGCTGTGTTGCTCAGGCTTTTGGGTATTTCATTCTTACCTCATCTACCACTGGATGTGACAGCAGGACTTCTGTAAGGCTTGGCTTGTTGGTGAAATGCCTACATGAAGATTTAATGCTCAAGCAGGCCTTCCTGCTGCATTTATGGTGTCTTTGAGGTGTTCCTTGTATATGGTTGATAGCTGATCTGTTCCATGCAGTCTGGAATGGCAGTTCTTGTTCTCAGCTTCTTACTTGTGCTGTGAAATCTTCACAGGTTTTTAATAGAGTACTTTTCTGCCTCAAAAAACTCAAGGCAAATTTCAGAATTTGTTGGTCCAGATGTACATTTGCATTATGTCTAAAAGAAGCAATAATATATTAGAGAGCTGTTTTGTGGAAAGAGCCTAGTCTGTTCTGCTTGCCATTATGTGCTGTGCAGATCTGGGGTTAAATAACAGTGTTGAATCCTAATGAATGAGGTGCTTTTTTTCTATTGTTTTTCTTTCAGTAACTGGTCTGCAAACTGCTGGTCCCATCTTCATCCTATTAACATGTTCAACAATGTTAAGTTCTACCACAGCAAAGCTCTCACCTCCCCATATCCAGGATCACACGTTGAGCGTAGCCAAGTTCCTGAAGATAAAGTGGGCTGGCTGACTGAGTGGAAAGATTATAATCCTGTGGAGTACACTGCAACATCTGTTTTGGCTGGACCCAGTTGGGCAGATCCCCAGATCAAGTGAGTGGAAATTGTGGCTTTTTTCTCCTGTGAACATGGAAGCAGGAAATGGTGATCAGCTGAGTGAGTAAGATCATCAGCTGAAGTGACATGTGATACTACAGTGATGTGTAAAAGTCAAAACCTAGAAAAATAGTGATTAAAGAACTGAATTATTTGGGTTAGCTGTGAAGGTCTTTGAGAAAAATTTTACTGAGCTGGTGATTGAAATAAGACCAGTGTTAACTGGAATAATGGACAGCTGTTGGTGCTGTGCTGTGCTGCTTCTCTGTGTTGTGAGCTAAGTTAGAAATGCCCTCACTCTTTAAGAATTCCTAGAATCATGGAATCATTGAGGTTGGAAAAGACCCTTGGGATCATTGAGTCCAACCATTAGCCTTACTCTACAAAGCTCACCCCTAAACCATATCCCCCAACACCACATCTAAACAACCCTTAAACACATCCAGGGATGGTGACTCAACCACCTTTTTGAACAGCCTATTCCAATGTCTGACTACTCTTTTCTGTGGAAAAAATGTTTCCTAATGTCCAGTCTAAACCTACCATGTTGTAGTTTGAAGCAATTTGGCTTGTTTGTTCATGGATTGAGTGCAAGATGAGAAGAGAATTAAAGTAGGATTGTAGTTCTTGAGTGCTCTGACTCAGGAAATGTGACAGTTTGAATGTATGACTTTTTTTTTTTTTTGTGAATATGTGTATTCATTTTTTATTGATTCTATGAATATATTCTCTGAAGGAATGCTGTATACATCTTGGCTGGAAAAGTAGATTCGTGCATCTAGTGTATCTTGTGATAATGTGAAATGGTGATTCCTGTGTATGCCCATCTGCATAGAAAGATAAGAATATAATGGCACTTGAGGTTTCAGCCATACCTACCTTGTTTCCCAGTGTGCAGATGTGCTTCTGTTTGTTCTTAATTTGGCTAATATTCTGCTGACTGCAAAGCATGTTACTTCTCAGGCTCCTTAGGGCTGCTGATGCTCTGCCGAGGCATAGTTAGGAAAGTGTCAGGTAACCTTTTGGTAGGTGTTGGTAATAATTGAAAATGCAGAGTAAGTTTTTACGTATTAGTGTAACTTCCCAAACTAATTATGTGTGGAAGAAGCTAGTCAGTATTTTGAAAGCTGTGATGGCTTGAGAGGAAGTGCTTTTGGGAAAGGAAGTAAGACTTCTGTAGGCTGCTTCTCTGCCAATTTTCAGAGGTGATTAGTATTATTCTAGTAAGTTTAGCATTAAGCTAACTTTGAAAATTGGTGATTATTAGGTTGTAACACTGATAAATCATATCTAACAAAAATTTCTGTTATTTTTTCAATTAGCAAAATCTTGTTTGTTTTTATCAATGAATAATGTTCTTCTATGTGAGGACAGAGGGGTTCTTTCCATTTTATAACTTATCTTTGTTAAATTACTCTTTTCCACACAGTGATAAAGGCTTTTCTCCCAAATTCAATGAGAAAGATGGAGAAGTGGAGAGGAAGAGTCTGAATGGCTTGTATGTAGTTGAAAATGGGAGGCCCCGGTAAGGGAAACTTTCTTGTTTGCATGTTCATTTCAGCGGTGTAGTTTCAGAGCTCTTACAGGTCTCTCAGTTTTGATGCATGATACCTGCTAGAATAAAATCAAGATCATCTCTCCTAGAGACAGGAAAACTGATACCTCAGGGCCAGAGGTATCAGTCTGAAAGATGATTGTGGTAGAGGCACTAACAGGCCAGTACTACCACAACAGAGGGTTGTGGTGACACTGGAATTAGAGGAGGTCTGACACCATTAATCATAGGGTTTGTCGAATTAATTGTTTCCGAGGTTTGACAACGTGTTGGGCTCCAAAGCTTTTGTACCACTTGTGTGCTGTGGTGGAGGGAAAAGAGTATTTCCTTCCACTGACAAATCCTGGCATAGCACAGGTGAATAATCTCAACTAAAAAATAGTTTATTTTCTTTATGGCATTCGTATGTAATTCAACACTCTGTGCATTTATAGTCTTGGAAACTAGATTCCATTTTCAGACAAGGTTGTCTGCACAGTGAGAGTAACACTTGATCAGGAGTATCTCAAGACATAAGATCTGGGATCCTTTTCCTGCACTGTCAAACACAAAGAAGTTGATGAAGAGGAAAACCAAACTTTGTCTCTCTTGTTCTTTAAAGAATATGGTGGCACTAAATGTACGTTGCCATCCTTTAATTTGTTGTTATTTAAGCTTCTTTAAAGCTGCTTTTTCAGAATACTCTGAGCATATATTGAATGTGGGGAAGTAAATATGTTTAATGCACTATGCTGCTTATTTCAGAAATCCAGCGGGGAGGACTGGCCTCTCAGGCAGAGGATTGTTGGGGCGCTGGGGACCAAACCATGCTGCTGATCCTGTTGTAACAAGGTAAGGGACAGGTGACTGAAAGGTGCCTTGCAGTGGAGTGAAAACGCATGCATTTTACTTCTTCTGTGCATCTCTGGACAGACTGTTACTTTTTGCGAGTCTTTTGTGTGTGTTCCTCTATGTGTAAACCCATTCACATATGGGTATGCAAATGGAAAGATATATAGACATGTGGAACACAAATTTTGTAATTTTTTAGTCTTTGTCTCCAGAAAAGCGTAAGGTCTCCGCGCTCATGAGAAGCACTTGCTTCTGGAATGCTGAGAAAGCAGGTTTTGGAAAAACACCCAGAAAGTGTAATTCAATAGAAATATATTATACAAATAATCTTCAGTAACAGATGTAAAAACTGAAAGGATTGCATGATACTTTGATACTGTATATGTCAAAAGGCCTTCAATAAGGCATGTTGAATTGCAGGAATAGATTTCCCTGTCAAATGACTCAACTGACAAAAACAGCGGTGTGCCTGCTTTTACTCAGAAAGAAATACTAACTTGGCCTAGTGTATTACAGGAGGAGGTGAAGTCAGGGTATGCTCTGTTTTAATGGTGCTTTTGCTAACAGGATCTGTGTGTACAAGCTATTTTGCACAAAAAATTTGCATTCAGAAAAGACTGCATAGGTAACAAGAGTGCAAGCTAGGAAGTGACACTGGAGATAGAACTGTTGTGAAAATGGTGGGTGCTTGTGGCCTTGTGCTGAGTGAGCAGTTCCGAGGCATTGCAGCCTGCATGTACGTTCTGTTCCAAAAGAAGGCATCCTTATCATCTCGTTATGGATAGGAACTTGTGCCTATCCATAGTGAGCCCGTCATATCCAGCGAGCACTGCACTTGATAGGACGTGCTGGATGTAGCTGCTAAAGCAGCTGCTGCTGTCAGCTTGACTACTGAAATGTGGTTCTTGGGCAGTTTCTATGCTTTTGGCTGAGGAAAACACACTTGGTAGATGTGTGTGAAAAAATGGTATTTTGGTCTTGGTGACAGTCTTGCCAGACAGCATCCGTTGGTCTGTGTCCCCTCCCCGGAACTGTTCTTTCTCTGTTTTGTTGGCCTCTCCCAGGCCCTCATGTCAAGAAGTGGCAAAGCATGTTCTTGTTATCGTTTGCTGCAGGTGGAAGAGGGATGGAAGTGGCAATAAAGTTGCTCATCCAGTTACTGGCAAAAACATCTTGCAGTTCATAGCTATCAAGAGAAGAGACTGTGGGGAGTGGGCCATTCCAGGGGTAAGAGCAGAGCTCCAGAGACAGTAGACATTTCCCCACCGGTAAGGGCACGAGGCGATTACTGGCATGTGTGTGATAAAAGCATGCTTTCTGATGAACGACCTTATGTGGCAGAGGTGAGGAGAAATGTTCCTGAAACTAGCTTTGCCCAAGCATCAGCTAGTATGCCTTCTGCTGTTTCTGTGTGGCAAGGCACTATTCATCTTTAATTCTGACCCTATCTTTTGCTTACTGCAGGCAGAATTTAATTTGTTGCAGGTTTTGAAGGATGTGTGTGCTTTCTCTTTGCAACTAAGTGTAAAGTTCCTGCCATGTCCAGAATATGATGCAGGCGGATTAAGAGCCAGTCAAAGGAGTGTAAATCAAGTAGAATCTGAGAGATAATCATCTTTTTATTTTCTTTTGTGCCCCCTGTAAGGGGATGGTGGACCCAGGGGAGAAGATCAGTGCTACCCTGAAGCGAGAATTTGAGGAGGAGGCCCTGAATTACTTGCAGAAATCGCCTGAGGAGAAAGCAAAATTGGAGGAGCAGCTCCACAAGCTTTTCAGCCAGGAACACTTTGTGGTGAGCTCCATGTCTCTTGTGATAGCCTTTTGAGCTATGCATGTGATTCACAGCTGTATGGAACCTGAAAAAGTGTAGCTGAAATGAAAATAAGCTGTGATGCTCAAGTTGTCATAACATAGGAAATGGAAGGGACTTTTGAAAAGGGCAAATGTATTGGAGAGAAAGAAAAAAAATCTTATTGATTCCACCATTTGTGTTATGACACAGCTTGTTTCACTTTTTTGGGGTACCCTAGGTGTACAGAGGATATGTGGATGACCCTCGTAACACTGATAATGCCTGGATGGAGACGGAGGCTGTGAACTATCATGATGAAACTGGTGAGTATCTCCACATGTGCTCTTAGTTACATTTTATTGTTTTGGTGTGAATTTGGGAGGTATGTTGGTCTGAGCTTGGCAATGAAATTGGGGGAGCATGCAAGTATTGGACTAAAACCAATGATCGTGAGGATCTCATGTCTTCTAAGATGTTCAGCCACGACAACTGATTGTAGCTTATCCTTGGTTTCTGTCAGTCTTGAAATAAGGAATATATGGACTTTGCCTGATTTGTTAGCTATTTCTAAACTATGGACCATGTGCCTCCATAAGGAGATTGAACATTGGACAAGCATTCCTTCTTGTCACTGTATTTGTCTGGAGTTGGTTTAATTTCCCTTTTTAATGAGTCTGGGATGAAGGAATAGCCCGTTTCTGTAGTTATTTTTCCTTTAGTAGCTAAAGCGTCCTTCAGGAGCATTGCCTCTGGCCGCTGGCAGATTTTCACGGCATTTAATACTTTGGTGTTGTAGTTGCTCTGAGACCTTTCACTTTGGCAGAATAATTGCTGTACCTTATTTTTCTTCTGTAAATGAGTAGTTATGGGCCTACATTGCTAATCCTTAGATTGCTCTGCTATCTTGGAATCTCATCTCTCAACTTTTAAGATAAATCAGTCTAGTTAGATGAACAAGTCAGAGACTTTGTATGATGATATTTCCACTGTGTTTTAGGAAATAGATACCAATGGTGAGGTTTCACATGTCACTGGTTCTTGATTTACCAGCCGCCAGAAGCAGTGAAGATACTGTTCCTTTGGTCTTTGTTTCTGATACACATAGTTTTAAAAGGATTTGTTGGTTGTAGTCTGTGAAATCCTGAGACTTTTTTTGCAGAGTAAGGAGAGCAATTCAGAAGCCTTTCTGCATCCCTCCTTAAGTACTATTTTTCATTTCGAGACCTTTAATAAATTTTAATTATTCTGATCTTCCATAAGCATCTATAAGTTTCAGAATTCAATTTTTCCTGTAGAATAGTACCTGTGAAAGGAAGCAGTCACATGCTAGCCAATCAAACACAAATCAAGGCAGAGAGATTGACTAAACTTGCAGCAGTGAGCACATGTCATAATGGTTTCTAGTACCTTGTCATGCTGATGATGGGACCCTAGGAGTGGTGACAAGGATTTAACACCACCTCTGTCACTCAGATTTGCTTTCAAATTGTGCAAGTGTGAAAAAGGTTTCTGGCACAGAATCAATGAATAATTGAGTTCTCTCTAAGAAGCAGGTGAAGGTTGCCTGTGAAAGGGTGGAGCTGATCAGATATGAAGAAAAGGCTGTGAGCATGTCCTAACTCTTCTTTTGTAAACAGGTGAGACAATGGATAATTTGCCTCTGGAAGCAGGCGATGATGCTGGAGTTGTGAAGTGGGTTGACATCAGTGAGAAGCTTCAGCTGTACGCAAGTCATAGCTACTTCATTAAGCTTGTGACTGAGAAATGGGGAGCCCACTGGAGTGAGGACCCTGGTCCTGAGTGCCATGAGTGATGTAAATGAAGAATCAATGGACACCAAGGGGAGAATGTGTTTTCCAGCTTTGGAAGAGATGGCATTCTCCTTTTCAGTGGAAATTCAGTGAAAACTCTGGAATTCAGCTGGCGAAAACACTTAACAGGGTTAAATAGAGGCTGTTTCAGAGACTTCGGATTGCTTCTTTTGCTTTGTGAGCTAGTGTGAAATGAGATGAATGTGGATCTGATACCTTCTTTTGCTTTCTTGTCTTTGTTACTTCCAGCCATTTCATAATATCTGCAGATTTGTGTGACAACACTGAGATCCTGACTGGTTGCAGTTCAGAGGCTGTTCGCTTTGGCTCTATATTTTTGCACTGATTTCTTTTTAAGAGTATGAATTGTTAAGGGATATGAGACTTTTAGGATGGTACTCAAATAATAAATTAAATGCTCCCTAAAACTGTAAACTTTCTTTTCTGAGTCGTTTCACCTAACATGTCTTTTCAATCATTTTCTGTTTTGAGACATTTCCACATTTAATTGCTTTCTAGTTTACAGTATGAATAGTATTCACATCTGAATGTCTGACAGGGACTAAGATAACTCTTGAAGGATGTAACTTGACTGATTCTGGGAGCTGGATTTTGAGATTCCTCTCTTCCCACTGCTTATGGCAGTACAGCTGTTGGGGTGACTGTGACATGAACAAGATCATTAAGAGCTGCCTTAAAGTATGATCTTGTAAATTGTGGGGATTTTACAGCTTAGGTAATATAACTTGTCAGGAGGCTCATGTGGGCCTTCTGTGGCATTTATGCTGATAACAAGAGCTTCACAGCTGTTGCTGACATTTCTCCCTGTGTTTTTAATGAAGGGATAATTCATAGAATCATAGAATGGCCTAAGTTGGAAGGGACCTTAGAGATCATCTAATCCAACCTCCCTGTCATGGGCAGGGATGCCTCTCAACTAGATCAGGCTGTTCAAGGCTCTGTTTTCGGTTATGATGTGTGCTTGGTCCTTCTGTTCGGTGGTTATTTCAGTAGAAAAGACTGAACTGGTAAATAAGTTTAATGCATCTATCTGGGGAAAATCTTGTAGGGTATCAGCATTATGCTGGATCTGTTTGAAACCATTGACATCAACAGCTCATCTCCGTGCTTTTTTCTGGGGACATGTCTGAGGGCATAAAGCATAATACATACTTGTTGGATCACACATGCACTTGCAGCTTAGTTAAGGATGTGAGATGAACTGTGAATTTGTTACAAAATGTCCTGTTTGCCTGTTGTGAATGCAGGAGAGTAGCACAGGGATGAAAGAGCAGGAAGAAGAAAACATGCTTTTTATAGTATTTTCAACATTGGCATGTTTGTGTAGTTATTTGTTGACTAGTTGGAAAGACTGTCCTCATCCTCGATGAAAATAACAGTGACTGTAAAAAAAAAAAACAACCAACCCAACAAGATATCCAAATAAAACTCCAAACCAGAGAGAAATAAAAATATGCTTCAGCTGTATTTGGGAAATGTGCTGAAATGTTAATCAGTTCTTTGCCTGTTGAGTACACGCAAGGCCATTGAGAAGAAGAACATATGCAGTGTTTATAACATAAGGGTGGCTTTTTGGGGCAGCACTCATGCAAAGCTCATCAGTGTTCTGCCACAAAATGTAAAATTACAAGCCCGCACCTGCTGGCATGCACTGGTGTGCCAGAATCCACAGGCAAGGTGATCACCTGTATTTCCTTCTTTTTGGAACCTTCCATGTGGCTGTGCAGGAAGACTGAAAATTAAATAATACAAACACAGCTGGTATCAGTACAGCACTGGACTAATCTCCTTTCCAAAGGAGATTCAGATGACCAAGTCAATGAAAAGAGATAAGCCAGCTGGCCTTTGGCAGCTATATCCTTTTGGTTTGTTAATTTTGGATCAGATCCTTGCACCTCTTTGCACAGAGGGAACCTACGTAACTGAACTGTTTCACTAGATATTGGAGAAAAGGTTTTGTGAGTTAACTGCTGTTGGGTGCCAGTTAGTGGAAATTGGACATAGGTGGTGTTGCTCATTTGTAGTATTTGTGGTGTTCTGTCTGTTTATAGGTCTAAACTAATAAATACAGCTGAACTTTTTCTTTCTGTTTTTTATGCTTTTAAGCCTCTTTGTGTTATCTTGAAAGCTCTACTTGCAGTGGCTAAGAGAAGCCACATGTCATGGAAGAGGAACTCATGCTGGCCTTGAAAGCTGAATGTCCTGCCTCTTAGCAGGTTAGGCCTAAATGGGTGAGAGCATTTCTGTTGAATTTATTGTCATGGGGATTAGTGTGTGTGGCTGATGAGGACACTTGCTCTGACACCTGAGGTCTTGAGGACAGACTTGATCTACCAAGGACTTAAAAGTGGTTGTCTTGGGTTAGAGAGAAGGTTTGTCTAGTCACGTGTTCTGTCTGTAGCCATGGGTGCTTTGGCTTAGAGTATGAGGAGAGGGGAAGTGCAGGTTGATGCTTCTCCTGGAACATCCCACAGGCAGTCAGTTTCTCATTGGAGCTGGAAGTTATGTCTGCATCCTGGACTCTTGTATCTCTTAATGGACCTGTCTGAAAACATCTGTCCCCATCTGATTTTCTTCTCACTGAACACTGACTTGCTGTTCTAGCCGAAACAGAGGCAAAGTCAGTAGGTCAGATAATTTTAGTCCATGTTACAACCAGCTGCACACAGTGGGTAAGGTTGTGGCATGGTTTAAGAGTGAGCAGTGAGTGTACTCTCTATATGTGCATATGTATGTGAATGTGTTGTCTCAAAGGAGGCCTGAGTCTTGGTAGGAATTTAATTTCGCTGCTTGTTCTCCTTTGTGGAGAGGGAAAAGACTTATAACTAAACAGATGTTTAATTTAGGTTCATTAAAACTAAATGGAAACAATCAAGTCTACAAAAGATCAATAAAATTATCACTAACTTGATCTTATCTACTTCACAAAATGAAGAAAAGTAGTTAATTTATAAATATTTTTTATTATTGTTATTTCTCTACCTTAAAGTACTGACAGGGAAGCTAGATCTCATTCATCATTCTTACTCTTAATGTTCTTCTACTTTGTAGATTAAATATTGGTGGTGCTTGCCTCCTTGTGAACTGTAGGAGCTCAGGTGAACACTTTTCTCATACTGTGACCGTAGCATCTATCTGTGCATGCATTAGCGAATGCTCTTTTTCTGTGTCTTGCAGTGGAAAAGTGGAAGTGGCAGCATCACTGAGGATTTCAAAACAAGTGGGATGCTGATGTGCTCCTTCATACATTAGGTGCTTTGTATATCCACAGCTGTAATCATTTTGGTGATGGTCGTCGTTTGACCTGCAGAACTTGGACTGTTTAAAGAAAAATCTTCCCTGTTTGCCCTGATAAATTTTATTTCATTGGGTTTTTTTCCTAGTACTTTTCTAGAACAATGGTATTACCCTCAGTGGAGAATGTCAGTCCCCTGTGAGTTGTCCTTATGTGAACTATATTTGGTTGATTATTTTAAGGTGACTGACTCTCGGCTGTAGAAAAAGCAAATAGGCAATAAGCTGCAGTCAGGCAGAAAAAAATCCTGTCAAAATTACTTATTCCCTGAGACATTTGAAATCCCAGAGAAAGGCTGCTTTTCAGATTGAATTAACACAGAATATGCTTTTAAATATGCAATCCAGGTTGATTTATATATGCTGTTGTGTGATGTTACAGGATATGAAATGGTAGTCCAATCAGGCTTCTGGGAGAAACTATGAGTGAAACTGGGTTGGTGGAACTAGTGTTTTGGTTTTTTAAGTTTCTGTGTTGAAAATAGTCATAGCTTGATTCATGGGAGACCCTTGTCTCCCAGGGTATCAGGCTGGAGTTGGACTACAATTAGCAGCCCTTGTTGGTTCAAGAGCAAATTCACAAGGGGCAACTGAGCTCAACTATTTGAGCTACCAAACCAGCATTTCTAAATTTTGCTTTCTTTTCATTAGAAGGGTGACATGGTTCAGATGAAAGGTGTTTTCTCTGCCTTTGTAGGGGTAGGATTTGAGGCTTCTTGCTTACAGCAGAGCATGCCTGGAGGGGTTTTAGAAGTGGCTTGGCTTAAAATCATGAAGTTAATGGGATTAGCAATAGTCTCATTCTGTCCTGGTTTTATGCCTGAATCGTGCCTGTCTTCAGGCACGCAAAAGTTGATTTCTTTAGCATTTCTTTCTCAGGTAAAATGGCAGCAGTAGTTGATGCTTCTGTGGGAGGAAGGAACAATGAGCCTGCTGAGGAGACTTAAGGAGCTGTGATATCCTCTGCTCCTTGTGATGGTGGACCTCTTGCTAATCAGTCTTTTGACATGCATTCACACTCACCATGCTCATGCAGTTACACAGTTTGTCAGCAGGATTTCTGCTTTGTGACACTAATACTATTACTGTTGCATTTCAAGATGTGAGGGGAGAAGTATCTAAAAGTGCTGATTTTTCATATATTTTAGGAATTATGGTTTAAGGACTAGTGTATATGATCTACCCTTTAGTTTCTTCTCCTCCCTTAAATCTGAAATGAAATTTCCTTTAAACCATTGCCTTGACAGCTTCTCTTTGACAAAGTTCTGACAAAACTCATAGATCTAGGTAGACTTTTATTTTATTTGAGGCTTCTATGCAGAATGTTAAGCTGACAATATAGTAAATAAAGGAAACAAGTCCTATTTCAAGGTAATTTTCATCAGTGTATGGTAAAATACCTATGCTGTAATTGTGCTAAAGAATTTAGTGAACAGCTCAGTCATTGGGTTAGTACTGTTTATCGGTTCAGAGATATGGATACATGCAGGGGGAAAATACTGGTTGTTTAGCTATGAACCACTTGGAGTGGTTAATTTTTTCTGCTAATAATCAGTGCAGGTTTTTTCTGCACTTGTGTTATTTGATAAGAATGTGGTGAACCTTATGCCACCTTGTCTTGAAAAACATGAAGCTGTTAATTACAGAAAGAAATGGGATTCACATATTTCACCAGTTCTAGTGCAGCACTGGGGTTGTATTCAGCCAGGCTCAGAACAGGAGATTTTCATTTATGTCTTCTGCAACAAAGAAGAAGAAAATGTTAATAATATTTGATGCCAAAGAAATATTTTTACGTTGTGTCACTATCAAGAAAGTGATACATGGAAGTTTCAGAGGGCTTATGCATGGGAACACTATCCCTACCAAAAAACAAGTATGATTGCTGCTACCGTATTAGGAGCCATTCATTTAGACCCTTCTTGATAGGTGCTTTTTTGTTTCTAGTGTTAGGGCCTCGTTCACGTAAGCCAAGAATCCCTTCCACCCACCTCTTTACAAAAGACTGACCCTAAACCAACCCCTCTGCAGTGAACAATCATTGGCAGCAGTACACGTGTATTGTGATAACTCCTCACAGATTACTTCCACGTGTGGTTTGTTGCTGGTAGACTGTCATCAGAAGAGTTGGAAAAACTGGGAAGAGTGAAGACTCTGTGTGTCTGACCTCTGACCAGAAGGGAGTTGCTAGTAGGATTTCTTCAGTCCGCATGTTTAGCAAAATGCCTTCTGTCACATAACTGTTCTAGGTTTAACCTGTGCTGCTGCTACCCTTGCTTAATGACTGGTAGTTTTATACAGCTAGATCAGAAGGTAGATTGCAAAAGAATGCCTTACGTCTCTTGAATGTAGCTGTACAAGTCTCAAATTGCTATCACGACAGCTTCTCTTCAGCTGCTGCCTAATTCTAGACATATTACCAGCACAGCAGTACCTAACTTTTCACTTTCAAAGAGAGGTCTCGATGTGGGTTGAGCTGAGCCAGACGTATGCCTAGCCCACTTAGGATTCAGAAACTGCCTAAGCCTGCTGATGCGTGCAGACTAGTGGGCACCACCAGAGCATCTGTTGCTTCTGACAGATGAGGTAAAATAACATGCTTTAGCCTGCAACTACAGTATGATGACAGACTTTGGCTTGTATATAGTTACCTAGAGATGAGCATAGTTACTTGATCAATGAGGGATTTCTGTTGTTTTCCCCAGTTGGCTTGAGATCTTTAAACACATTTTCAATCAGTATGTTCTGACCACTGATTTAGAAGTACAAGCTTGCTTTGCCTTTCCTTTGGCACTGAAGCATAGAGTGTTTCTTGAGAGGCAGACATGCAGAACATACAGGTTCAGACACTACACAGGAATAATTTGATATTTAGTGCAAACTACCTCTTAAGTTTTTCCACATGGAAAAGATGACTTTTCCCTATCTTTATAAAACAGAACCTTGCACCATTTGCAGTCTTGTCATTACTGTTCCATTTGCTTCTGTGCACAGTAGCCATGAGGTTCTGGCTACAACTTCTTTCCCGTATATTCTAGTCTGAGAACACGCCTAGTTGTGATAGCGACATTTTGTTCTGTACATCTTCTTGTTCTTTTAGATTTACCTTCCTTAATTCCAAAGCAGTGGCACCATTCCTTCAAAGCAATGAATTTGTCTTGGTCTCCATCGCACTCTTGGAAGAAACGGGTTATACAGTGTTCCATGGGAACAAGGGAGGCTCTCAAAGGCGCAAGTTCCGAGTGTGTTAATAATCTGAAAGAAAGAGCGGGTATGTAGAGCATTAATAAATCATCAGGATCATCAAAGGTGATCTAAGCTGCTGGAAGAGTGGCTTTGACAGAGATGCCCTGGTGGATTCTGTTGTGGTGCTTTTGTAGTGAATCTGTCCCACGTTGTTATGGTTATGTGTTATACTTGATAAACTAAAATGTTTTGACTGCTATTTGTTTGCTAACTTTTTTTCCTAGAACAAGTACTACTGTGACTTTTTCACATCTCCTCAGTTGTGGAGTCTTGCTGTTAATCTTCAGGGGATCAAGCTTGCAAGGATGCTTAGCTATATTCTAAGACAGTAGGTGTGATCAGCGTGAGGTACTGAGGGCCTGCAGCCCTGAAACATGGATCACACCACCGAGTATCATGGCCTGACATGTGAGTCATGTTCTCAGAAGCTGGGTACTTGCTCTGAACTGTGATGCTGTTGCCGTCTTACCATATCTGCTCCTTAAACTGAGAGACTTCTGTAGCGTTAGTGGAAAGCTATGGGTACTTCACTAGGGAATTATTGCTGGCCAGCCTCTGCCCCTTGTATTTAGCTTGCTGCTCTTAGCTTCAGTAATAACAGGATCTCATGAGCCTTGTTTTCTTCCATGATCAGGGCATTCGTAGCTATTAAGACACTGTAAAGCTTAAGGTGTAATAGATGATTATTATGAAAGGCAAGAGGGATAGCAGTTTCTGACCTGCCACTCCCACAAAATTATGAGAGTTCTGTGTTAGAGATTAATGCCTCCTCAGAAAGAGTGGAATACTGAATTTTATCAGCTGAGGGACTGGTCCTATATGTAGAGAATCCTTTGAGTGGTTTAGAAAAGTGAAACAGCCTAAATTTAAACACCAAATTGGAAGTGAACCCACAAAGATTATTT
>NW_009705501.1:16364-45358 GCF_000703405.1 Apaloderma vittatum | reverse complement strand
CCCAAATTGGGAAGGAGCCCACAAAAGTTTTTTTTTTTTTTTTTTTTTTTTACCTGTCAACAGGGTGCTGGTCAAGCTGATGAAACTGCCAGTGCACAGGATACACATACATGTGGTAATTTTTCTCAAAGTCGTGAAGGAGCAGCTCAACTGTGTGGTTGCCAGCCGTAAGGCGCTTGTCATTCTGGTAGATTTTTTTGACCTGAACACAAGAGAAAAATCAATACTTTTGTTTAGGGACAAAATTCTGTGCTGGAAGCAATTATCCAGCAAGAAAGTGGTTTGGAGAAATGAAAGTTGACAAAATACCACTGCAAAAATGTGTTGTGGTGTTTGTGATGGTGCGCAACATGGAAAGCTTTGCTCGAGTAGTTCAGATGATTTTGGTAGTGACTAGAAAGGAAGTGGAAATCCTGTGACCCTAATTGTCAGATTCAGATAAGCAAGGCAGTAGCCTCGGGTTGGAGATGAAATTAGTTTTATTGCATTTGTTGTTCTTCTGTCCTCAGAAAAGCAACTCGGCTTTTGCAGTGAAATATAAGGCATTTCAGAAATCGTCTACTTTGTACCATTTTGTATGAAATGTTCCAGGTAGGTCAATGTCCCTCTTGGTAACTGTGTAAGTAGTCTTTGGTATTCCTCAAGCACATTTTGTATAAACCTGCTGTGACCTACTGCATGCACCTCCTACTCCAAAGTAAGAGCAGCCCAAGTCTAACAGTTAAGGCTTTTTAGGCGGCTGTGGCATCTATATCTTCAAAAACAAACTATTGTCACTGATTCATCTGACGTAAATCCTCCTCTAAAAGAAAAAAAAAGCCCAATGGTAATAGGTGCTTACTCCTTTGTAAGACAATATAGTGTGATGCTGCAGATCTACTAGATGGCAGAAAGCTCTTTTTCTCTTAAAATTGAGCATCAGACTTGTAATTTTATAGCCCTTAAATGTCATGGTGTACATGCACAGTGTATGTGGCTGCATTAAAAAGTGGACTGTTGAGTCCATTTTCAGGTACTTTTATACTGATGACCAAGTACAAGGTGTGTCTCAGGAACAGAAGAGACGCTACTTCTGGCCGGTCCAAGGCAGGGGTCCACTAAGCTCTCTGTTGTAATTCTGTCTTGAATCCTGCTGTGTAACTGCCCAGTCACTCAGACTTATGAGGTCCTTGAGCAGTTTCCTTCATGGTGAGTCCAAGTTCTTCCTTCATTCCTTTGCATACCTGGGTGTTGTCAGCAGGTTTTGTCACCTATCTTCCTCTTCCAAATTACTTAATGAAAGCTGAACAGCACAAGTCTTCTAAACTCGTGGGGTTCCACAGATGAGCTGTTGGCTGGCTGTTCACTCTTATTCTTTTAATAAGTTATCCGTACCCAGTCCTTCCACCTTAAGGCTGCTTAGTTTCCTCAAGTCCTTTGGAAGATGGCGTTGACTGCATGAACTGGGTCATGTTTATCAACGTATTAGTTGATCTTTCCCAGAGGTTTGTCACAAAGCACTTGCTTGAACAGAAGCTTCTCAAGCAAACAATGATTATCTAGGTGTGCGCTAATTCTGACTTTTTTGCCTCTCGTCTGTAGACACCTTAAGCAATTCACCTGGCTTGCATTTGCTTGGACAAGAGGAACCCTCATAGCAGAAATGTCTCTCAGCTTAAATGAGTGCGAGGGGACATAAAAGTATATTTTTCAACTTGTGAATTTAGTTGACTCTAAATTGCCTTAATTGGAAAGGCAATGCTCATAGGAAATGGGAGAACTTGTAAAATGTGAATTGTTTTTTTTTTCATGTGGTTATTCCATATCTAACAATGTAACTGCATGGTCTTACTTGAAAAGAATTGCTGACCTTACTCCTTTGCTTTTCAGTTAGAAATCCAGAATTATCCAGATCACGTTCATAATATTGCATAAGGATGTTTTTGAGCCAGTCTCGCATCCGGAGTGGGAACTGATCCACTTCATAATCAGTACAGTGAGGAATGTCTGTGCCAAACAGGAAAGCTTTTGTTAACAATTGATCTTAATCCCCGTTCAAGCATTTCTGAGCCAAGTTAGATCTGATTCTCACTAACAAACTTCTAGTTAAGCTTAAACTTGATGGAGCTGTTAATCCATAAAATTGGGAATGCCACTAAGGTGTTCAATTATAAATCTGCAGTTCTTTGGTGCGCATGCTTAAGCAGTTGTGCAAGCCACAGCCTTTATATATCTGTGCAGCTTCTGAGCACAGTTGTGCAGTGAAACTGTACTTTCAGGTGCATGAAAGCAAAGGTCTTGAGAGCAAAGAAATTTGCTGGCTGAGAGTGCACTTTCCTCCCAGGGTATGCAGCAATTGATGTAGCTTAGAAATCAGGTCTATCTTTTAGATCCTGACTTCTGCATTTGACATTAAGTAGATTTTTTTTTTTTTTAATTGGTGTTTTCATTTAGAACTACGTGTAAGTATTAAATATCCTGGGAGCATGTAAAACAGTGCAAGGGGCAGACAGCATTGACGACAAATTGTTATAAACCCGGAAGGTGCTTAATACCCTTAATTATAGAAAATGTGACTTTCTAGACATGTTTGGGATTTGAAAGTCTTAATTAGCAGACAATTGATGCAGGAGAGGGAGAGCAGATAACTTAGGGCTAGCTGGTGGCTACTGGCTCTTTATACCTACATGAATAAAGAGAAAAACAAGCCTTACATTTGCAGGAGCCCATATAGTCTAGGTGCAGCTGGCGTCCTGTTTTTGTCCCTTCAAGTTGACATTTGGTGCCAAAGAGTTGACACGTACCATCGTAAGTCTTATTATCTGTACCACAAACCTAGAGGAGGAGTGAAAACCGAAAGCAACACACCACCACTGTACTGAGAAAAATTCTGGTCACTCACATAGGCATTAAATACTAAAAGTATTGTTAACATATGATCATAGAATCGTAGAATCATAGAATGGCCTAGGCTGGAAGGGACCTTAGAGATCATTTAATCCAACCTCCCTGTCAGGGGCAGGGACGCCACCTCTCGACTAGACCAGGCAACACATGGGGACCGAGCAGGATGTAGCAGTTGCGAATGCCCACAGTGAATACATATGATCAGAAGTATTGAATATTGTAGTTGTTACATGCCTACATAAGAGTTAGCTCTCTGTACTTACACACCCAGTTTTGAGACACTTGAATTTATTTTTGTGCAGTAGTAAAATAGTTTCTGAGATGGTACAGGATTATTACACTCTATATATACTGGTATTCAGTATATGCTCTAAACCATCAAACAGATAAATAAAACTTCTAGTGACAGGGAAAAGCTATGATCCCTGAGAGACTTAGTGAAGCAAATCCCTCTAAGTTCTACATAGCTACGTGTGTTCATACTATTCTCAAGCTATAGTCAGTGAGTTTGGGTACTTTTTACTTACTTTTACAATTACTAAAATCATCCAAACACACTTGCATGCTTTTTAGGGTTGAATTATTCTGAATAATAACAGGGCAATATCCCATCTTGTAAACATTTTGGTTGACTTTCCCCCATGCTGTGCACTGAATGAAATACTTACACGCTCGTAGTCTTTGGCAGGAGGGCAGGCAGCAGGATCTTGGCAAATACAGCTGGGTTTCCCTTGTTTGTCCACATGGCAGACTTTACCTCTTTTGCAGTGGAAGTTCCTGCATGGGTCTAGGAATCATAGCAATAAGGAGGGACTATTAAAGGGGATGGGATGAAGTTAAGTAGTTCTGTCAGGCACTGCTGACAGTCAAGGCAAAATACAGCCCAATATTCACCAAGAAGTGCTTTTTGTACCTTTGCTAACATGCAACTGTACCTTGTATTGGATGAAGCAAGCCAAACTTTAAATGAAGATTTTTGTGAGACTTCTAGCAGTCCCAGTTTTGAGCTGGATGGGGAAATGAATTTCTCAGAAAAAAACCTTTATTTCTTCTGTAAGGGCTGACATTTACTTCCAGCTGCCTTTGGTGAAACATATCCCATCTGTCCTTGCTGAATCCAGCACTGGCACTTGTCCGAGTCCTAGCTCAGTTCAAGCTACTGTTCTGAAATGAATGGTTTCAATGCAAGGTAATTGCTATTCCTGTATAACTGACACACAAATTTGTGCACTATCTACAAATGTTTTTAACAAACAAATGGGTAAATCCAAGGGCATATGAAAGGGATTCTCTGGCAGCATAACTGCAATGCAGGATTACGCACAAGCACAGTTCAGTCATGTGAAATCGCATGCTGCCAAAGGCAGAAAAGAAGAAATGCAGACCAGCAGATTCCCCAGCTGCAGAGAGTTAGCAGTTATATGATGGCTTTGCTTGTGGCTTACCCAGGAAAGCTATCTCACTCCTGTTGCTTGCACTTCCCATTTCACCGTAGGAGCTGCCTGCAGTCTTAACCTGTGCAGTCAGAGAGACATAAGCAGAAGTTGTGATAAATCTTGGGAAGAAAAAAAAATGCTTGGATGTGATTTTTGCAGGTACAAGTATAAAGCTGACTAAGGCACAGTTTGCTGCTCTTGCAGCAGAACGAGGTTGCTGTGCAAAATGTGTGAGGAAGCACAGAAAGCCTCTGGTAGCATTAAGGAGCTCTGGTATTTGGAAAGATAATAAAAGTAGGAGATGGAGAGAGAGAAACAGGAGGTCAGTAAGGCCTGAGCACCTGGAGGTTCTGCAGTTCATGACATTCAGCAGTGCAGTGCCTCAGGACTGGCAGAATTGGTGCTTCAAGTCTTGTTTGCACCTGGGTTCTCTGGGTCAGCAAGCATGAACTGCCTCTCAGTAACGCCTGTGAGCAGCAGCTCTACAGGCTGCCATGTCAGACACATGGAACAGGAGAAGGAAAGGACATGTCTTCAGTGCTGATGGTGCCGTGTGGAGGTGCCTGCTGTCTTTCAAATAGATGCCTTCTATAATTTTTTTAATATTACAGATCGTTATGTAACAGCCCTAGGAAAACTGATTCATTTCTTCTGAACAGCCATGATAGTCACTGGTTACCTAACGGCTGATCAGGGTACAGGAGATCTGGGTGCAACATCTTCCTTTTTCTGAAGGGACAAAGCCCACATCCTTCATCTTGTGTGAAAGTCTCCTAGTGCTGGGATGGTGATTATTCCAGGAACTCCATCACTGCCTTTCCAAGCTGTTTACTTTTGTAAGGTAGTATCTTTGGGAGAGAGGGGTGAACAGGCTTTCCTAGTCTACTTGAGATCAAGTTCCAGGTTTTATATCTGTGTATTCATGGTCATGTATATGTCTCATTACACAGAGCTCTGGGTCTGGAGCATTTAGATGAGTTGTGCTCACTTCCTTTCTGGTACAATTCATCTAAATTTCATATGTGAAGTGACACATCGTCAATTAGATGAATAGTGAATAGAAGGGAAGATAAGACTTCTGCATATTAAGAAATTATTACATGTTTTTCTCCAAAACATCCTTTCATACATTAGGAATTAAAATTTGGGACTAGTTGTCCCCCACCCCATCCCCCTTTTTCTAGTATTCCAACTTTATTTTAAAGAGAATTTACCTTATCTTCACTTTCCATTGAATTCATGCTCTGAACAGAGCTACTTGTTTCCAGTTGTTGCTTGCTGTCAGAATTAAGTGGCTCATGATCATAATCATCTTGTTCAGAGTGAATAAGGTCTTTAATCTTGACATTTTGATAATCCTCAGTCTCTCTATGAACTGCAGTGTCATCTTCTGTGGTTTCTTCCCCTTCGTGCTCAGTACTGGTGCTCTCTTGGTCATTACTCTGGATTCTCTCTTCTTCCTCATAGGCTGCTTCTTTCCAGGTATTGCTGAGATCTTCACCATCAGCATCACCACTGTCCTGACCATCATCATCAACATTACTGTCCTCTGTATCTTGTCTTCTCACCACTATGTCGTGATCGCTCTGATAGTTTACTTGAATATTGTCTTTCCTCTCTTGGCTTTGCCGTTTGTCATTCTTATCTTTGTTATGTTGTTTGTGAGAGAGGGGGATTTCTTCTTTATAGAGCTGCTTCTGGCTGTTCTCCCTCTCTTCTTCCTCTAGGTCAAATTTCTCACCATGTCTCTTGGTTTTCTGGACTGGTTGACTGGAATCTCTCAAGACTTCTGATGAAGTCATACTGTTTTCATTTTGCTGTCTGTTGTATTGGTTACCTTGATTTGTCTCGTGGCTTTTTTGCTTTGTATCTCTGTAATCAGTTTCTTCACTCCATTCCTCATCCTCTTCTTCCATGCCTTCCTCTTCATCACTTTCATGTTTTTTGTCAGATAGACCAACTGTATTTTTATTATACTTCCACACATTATGCTCGTGATTGAGACTGAGAGTATCCATTGGATTTTCTGCATTTCCTAGAACATGTCGATTGGCCGTATTGCTGTGTTTCTTATGCCTCCTGAACTGGTAATGCCCAGAGCTGGACTGTTCTCTGCTGCTGCTTCCAGAGTCATCATCCTGGTTATCAGAAGCCAAACCTGCTTTATTGTGCAGTGCAAGAAAATTGATGTGTTTTAGGTTATTTTTCACTTGATGCTCACTATTCTTTCTTCCTTGTTTTCTAGTGGTCAGGGGCTCATCCTTGTGCTCAGCGTCTGGTACTGATACCTCTGGTTTTAATTTTTTGTGTCTCGGCAGCAAATCACCCTTGTCTACATACCCTGCATTCTCTGCCTGTGGGGCTTCAGCATGAATATCTTCAGTCTTGAAAGAGAATAAAAAAATTAACCAGTAGATTAATAAATCTTAATTTATTTGAAGTCAATACAATGTTACTTTTGCCTTGTGCTGCAAAGCATGATGCTAACTTTGCTTTCTTTGTAAATGCATCTCTTAAGATAGCCAAGAGCACAGAATTCACAGCTGAGGTTGTTTTCATTGCTCAACAAATTTGTTTAATTGTCCCTTCTTTTATTTCTTTAGTTTCTGAAGAAGTCTATGCAACTCTGTTTAGGGTTTAGTAGGAGGTAGATGCATATAGGTGTCTTGTAAAATCTCAAAATGCTTAATTATTAATTTAGTGTCATAACTTCAGGCATTTGTCAGGTGCAGTAATTACCATTTACCTCAGTGAAAGGGGATGTGAAACGCATCTTCCTACACAGATAAATGGGAGGTCTGGTAAAAGAGGGGCAAGAAGAGAGAGAGCACCTTTCACAAGGTGTCGTGGTAGTAATTCCTGAGGAGTACACTGCATCTTAACTATTTCATAAACAGCGTATTAATTTACTTGGAGTCCGATACATTTACTTGGAGTCCGATTGCTTCCTAGCTGAATTATCAGAAACTATTGTATTTGGTGGCAACTACTGTATCATAAAGTTCATTAGCAGGAGTTGTAGGTGTTTGCTGAATGGCTCTTTTTATGCTGTCAAGTCAATAGCAAAACTCGTAACTGCAATGGAAAAGGTTAAAATGCTTGAGGAGAAAGCAGAGGTACTAAAATGACTGTTAACAGTTGCTTTTTGGCTGCTTTTAGCATCCCAGCAGGTGCTGGGTGAGTAGAGGCAATTCCAATAGCAGCAACCTCTGATGTATTTCTGAACAACACCTATGGGTGCTCAGTGTTGCTTATTGCTTAGTTGCTGATTTACTTTGCTGGAATAGCATTTCCCTGAGTGTGGGTGGAGTTGTGAGTGCTTGGGAAGAAACACTCCACTATCGAATACTTCTACAAATTTTAAACAACGTGAGATTATAAATATTAATTTGGATTCTGGAAGATCAGCTATATCCTATTTCCTAATGTTAAGTTGGTATCTGAATGTTTTACAGGTTTGTTTTTGGCCTAGTGTACTTGCTGGTACAGCAAAGGTGCTAGGCAATATATTCACTATGTCATTTCCAACAGTAACTTGTACGGGGAAAGTTTGTGTGTTGGCTCAGATCTAACAGAAATTTAGTGAAGAGCTCTTCCAGATTAACTACATATTTCTTGAAGACCTTATGAAAAGTGATCAATGTATTACCTCAATATATCTCAAGCTGATATTAAAACATTTGAAAATTAAGTTTCAGAAACAGGATTTTGTTTACTTGTGTGTTTGGACACTGCTGTGTACAACATTATATGTCTTTAAGCAAAAAGCAGCCTTCTGTGAAGGGCTTCCAGTTCTATAGGGTTAGAAAATATAAGGCCAAACAGTCACAAAATTACAGAATGTTAGGGATTGGAAGGGACCTTGAAAGATCATCTAGTCCAACCCCCCTGCCAGAGCAAGATCACCTGGAGTAGGTCATGAAGGAACCTGTCCAGGCAGCTTCTGAATGTCTCCAGAGAAGGAGGCTCCACAACCTCTCTGAGCAGTCTGTTTCAGTGCTCTGTCATCCTCACAGTGAAAAAGTTTTTTTTCTCATGTTTTTGTGACACCTCCTATGTTCGGGCTTGTATCCATTGCCACTTGTCCTATCACTGGACATTTCTAAGAAGAGCCTAAATCCATTGTCCTGACACTCAGCTTTTACGTATTTATAAATGTTATTCAGGTCACCCCTCAGAGACCCAGCTCCTTCAGCCTCTCCTAATAAAGCAGATCTTTCACTCCCTTAATCCTCTTTGTGGCTCTGCGCTGGACTCTCTCAAGCAGTTCCCTGTCTCTCTTGAGCTGAGGGGCCCAGAACTGGACACAATATTCCAGATGTGGCCTCACCAGGGCAGAGTAGAGGTGCAGGAGGACCTCCCTCGACCTCCTAGCTACTCCTCTTCTAATACACTCCAGGAAGCCATTGGCCTTCTTGGCCACGAGGGCACATTGCTGGCTCATGGTCATCCTGCTGTCCACCAGGACCCCCAGGACCCTTTCCCCTACGCTGCTCTCCAACAGGTCAGTCCCCAGCCTGTACTAGCACAGGGCGTTGTTCTTTCCCAGGTACAAGACTCTGCACTTGCCCTTGTTGAACTTCATAAGATTTCTTCCTGCCCAGCCCTTTAGCCTGCCCAGGTCTCGCTGAATAGCAGCATAGCCTCCTGGTGTGTCAGCCACTCCTCCCAATTCTGTGTTGTCAGCAAACTTGCTGACAGTGCTCTCTAATCCCTCATCCAGGTCACTGATGAATATATTGAACAGCACTGGCCCTAGTACCGACCCGACTAGACACAGGCCTCCAACTAGGCTCTGCCCCATTGACCATAACTCTCTGACTTCTTTCAACCAGTTTACAATCCGCCTCACTACCTGATCATCCAGACCATGCTTCCTCAGTTTACCAATGAGGATGCTGTGGAGACGCTGTCAGACGCTTTACTGATATCCAGATAGACCACATCCACTGCATGGCCACCATCCATCCACCTGGTTATGTCTTCATAGAAGGCTATCAGTTTGATCAAACAGTACTTCCCCTTGGCAAAGCCATGCTGACTGCTCCTAATGACCCTCTTATCCTTGACATGCCTAGAGACAGTGCCAAGGATAAGTTGTTCCATTGCCTTTCCAGGGATGGAGGTGAAGCTGACTGGTCTCTAGTAGTCCAGGTCCTCCTTCTTGCCCTTTTTGAAGACCAGAGTGACATTCGCTTTCCTCCAGTCTTCAGATACCTCGCCTGTGGTCCACAATTTACCAAAGATGATGGAGAGTGGCCTATCAATGACTTCTGCCAGCTCCCTCAGCACCCATGGGTGCATCCCATCAGGGCCCATGAATTTATGGATGTTCAGATTGCCTAACTGATCCCTAACCCAGTCCTCATCAACCAGGGCAAACTCCTCCTTTATCCTGACTTCCTCTGGGGCCTCAGGGGACTGAGGCTCCTGAGGACAGTCTCCAGCAGTACAGGCAGAGGCAAAGAAGCCATTCAGTAACTCTGCCTTCTCTGGATCCTCTGTCACAGGGGCACCCACCTCATTCAGCAGTGGGCCTATGTTGCCTCTAGTGTTAGTTCTACCTGCAAAGTATTTGAAGAAGCCCTTTCTGTTGCCTTTGACCTGCCTTGCAAGGTTTAATTCCAAGGAGGCCATAGCTTTCCTCCAGTTGCCTCCCTACATCCTCTGACCACAGTCATGTTCTGCCCAAGTGGCCAGCCCCTCCTTCCATGATTAAGACTATCTATTATGGGTGAATGTATTTGAAGCAGTAATTGGGGAAGATGATGTTTTGACAGGAAGCCTCATTATGTGCCACAACCTCAATGCAGAGATGTGCCTGTATGTGGCTTTCAGCTGCTGCTTTTTGTTAAACCTTTGTCCCCAGGGTAAAATAAACTTTTAGAACTCAATTGCTTGTGAACATATTTAGGTCCTTCAATTTAATAGCAAATTTCAGACAATGAAGCTGTATTGAGCTAATTTTGGGGAACAACTGTGCTTTGAAATATGTTGCGTATTCGCTTGGAACTGATGATTCATCAGGTATTGCAACGGTTTGTTTTGATGCAAGTGTCTTTGTGTATGAGTTGTTTCTAGGAGACAGCTGTAGGCTGCAAACTAGTGTTTATAACATCATTTGTTCATTGGCTTGGATACTTCATTAGGAAAAGTTAATTTTTTTGTTTTCATAATGCAGAGTGCCATCCAGATTGACATGAAATACATCTGGAAAGCTGCACAGGGTGGCAAATAATTTATATTTTTGTTTTTAAAAAAGGAAGGTTAAGATAAGAGTTGGAATTTTTAATTTCTTACTACAGCGTATGCTCTGAATTTATTTGTTCCAAAGCATCATTGGCTTAGAGCCAAGGTCCGTGATGTCTGAACCACAACTGCACTACAATGGTGCAATAAAAGTAATTTTAATTCGGATCAACCATAAATGCAAAATTGTGAGCTCTGTTATTAGCATGCATATATGGCATAGGGCTGCTGAAGTAATCTGTATCATTACTATCAGGGCTGTATACCTGGCTTGTCAGCCACAGTGTACTTTTCCAAGATGAGCTGTATCTAATGCTCTGTATTGTGCATAACAAAATATAGAGTGGCTAAAATTCTTACGAGTTTGCCTATGATCACTTGGTGTGATAAATTGAGAATTGCATCCTCCTCGTTTACTGAAGCAGGGATGACCACAAGTTTGACACTCAGTAGAGCTTATTGTTTGCACAAATATGGATGTAATGATTATATGCAGGGGATTCATTTAAGGTAATTTTTTTCAAATGTATGAAACTTCTGTTGCGAGCTTTAAATTTTGTCCTGTTCTATTTCCAGCTATGTAATATGCGAAGCATGAGATGCTTAGTACTAATTATTGGGATGAGAGGACCTACATTTTTTCATCTATATCAATTTGCCAACCACTACATATGTGCTAATCTGTTTTATATATTTGACATAAGTAATATAACTTGTCTTTTAATGTTTAGAGAAAAAGAGTACCTTTTCTGGAGTTTTCTGTCCATGGGTTCTAAGCTTGTGGTTTAAGGAATGGGTCTAGAACAGACAAATATATTCAATATCTACATGTAAATAAAAATATTGTATAGGTCAATGGGTTAACATAGAGTATTCACAGAATGGGAAATTAAATGCCCAGTAATAATAGTATGATGAGGACTTACTGGAATAGCAAGAGCTGATCCTACGAGACAAATTAAGAGAGCTGCAACCTTCATACTCTTCAGATCTTGTAGAGGACAATAGTTAATGGTACAGCAGTAGGGCTTAGAGGTTTCCTTTCTGCAAGCGACATGAAAAGAAATAAAATTAGGATTTGAATGTAATGATCTAGAACGGACTGATGGAAGCAATGTAGTGACTGCTGTAACTTGCTTAGTCTGAAGACCCACAAAATTTCCACACAGTGTCCAGCTGTATGTAAACTCAGGTGTTAAACCACCTTATCTAGAGGACACTTTGGTCTTAGCTCTTCTACAGGACTTAAGCTATGTGCTGTGTTCACAAATTCTAGTGAGGTTACTGAAAAGCCAAGTTATGAATGTACATAGATTCAGTCCTGTAAATCTTTATCCACGCTTCTAAGATACTGCTTTGTGAAAAATGTTCTTTTTTATTTAGTTCCTAGACAATGCCTGTTCGTGGCATCTCTACAGCCAAGGTGTCTCCTGGCTGCTCTCCTTTGTGGCTGTAGTGGTGAAATTAAGTGGTGAAGTTCTGCTTAGCAGGCCTCAAAGGTGAGAAATGCCATCTGGGCTGCTTAACAGATGGGTGCAGTCCTGTTTTGGAAAGCAACAATCCCAACTCTGTGTATTAGTGTGCAACACAGATGGCTGGAAAAACATGCAGTGCATTAGGAGTTTCTTGGTCTTACGTGAGTGAAAGATAGCCAACTAATTTTTTCCTTCAGATATCACCAGCAAAATTTCTCCCTTTTGCAATGCACATGAACTGGAAGTTTCCGTGGCTGTAGCTGTATCCATGGCTGTAGCAAAAATAAATAAGCCCTACTGTTTCTCTTATGTTTGTTTTGGTTTTTACTGTATTACTTTCACGTTCTTTTAAATTTCCTTTTGTTCATTTTTCTGTATTCATACGGAATCAGTAGGATTTTCACTCTGCTTCTGTTTCTGCTCTCATTCTACTGGCTGTTCTTCCTTGGAAACTGTCTTCTTGGTCTTTCCCATTCCCCTGCCCTTTTAAATATTTTCACTTTTCACTAACATATGTCCTTTTTCATTGCTTCCCCCTTTCTTAATGAAGTAAGTATCACTATGTCCTTAGTTGAAGAATATCATGTCTTTGCTGATTGAACTCTCTGGCACATGAAGAGGCTGGCAGTGGTTTCAGCCAGTTGGGTCAACCCAGTATTCAGTCACATGAGGCTTAATGTACGGCTTTAAAATGTTGTTCACTCAGATGATTTTTCTTGGGGCAAGGGGGAACCCAAACTGCCAAACGGAGAATTCCAGGGGAGCTTGTGTTTATGGGAGCTAGAATGGTGAAGTAAGGCACTTTGTGTTGCAAGGACTTTGAGCATTACATTGATTTTTGGTGGGGAAGCTTGCAAAAGCATTCTGGCTACCCCTGCTGTGTACTACTGAAGTGTACACTTTTGAAGATCTCTGTGTTATATATTATTTAATGTCAATATCTTTTAGTTAATGAAGAGCAAAATTCACTTAGTTAGTGGGGCATACCTAGTATGCAAAACATTTTTTATGCAATTAACTGATTTAGTCCCCAAATTATCCCTTATCTAATTATCTAGTATCTCTTTGGCATTCAGAGTTGTTTAATATGTTTCAGAGGGAAAGAATCCAACAAAAGCCATTAATGAGCATATGCAAAATGCCTCAGTGCACTGTGCATCAGCAGTCACTTCACATCAAGGCAAGTTTTGTGAGATTGAGGGTCATGCAGGCGACTAGCCAGAAATGCAGGGCCATAATCCAATTTCATGTATAGCCCAGAAAACTGTATACCATGCTTTTGAAGGCCTGGCAAGTGACTGAGGAAAGAAGTATTTGAATTAGTCATGATTTATGTTTCTCTCTGCCTCTGGTGAACAACACAGCTCTGGGCATGTCACTTTGAGTTTCTTTCTCCAAAAATCTCATTTGTCATTTTTGTTTTGGTTAACTAGTTTGAGAGCTCTGCATGCTGCACTTAATTTATAACTACAGTTTTCAAATTTGATTCTGTCACTGGCTGTAAAAGTTGACTCTGTCACCTTTGTCTAAATAATCAATAGTGGCTGGGATAAATCTAAGGTGGCAGGACAAGGCTTTTTTTTTTTTCTCTTAGTAACTGTCCCAGAGTGGCCCATGGGAAGCAGCAGCCTTTAATTACTGGGGAAGTCTGACTACCGTGAATGGAGAGTGGGAACATAGTCTAGATTAGTGTCTTTTTTTTATAGTCATAATACTCCAAATGAGTTGCAAGGATTTATAATATTTCTTCCAGTAGGATAATCTGCCCCAAACATTAAGTAGCATTTCAAAACATGCTTTTAAACTGTAACACATGTGCAAGTGTTGCCAGGGTTTTATTCCTGGGTTTTGCCTTTTTAAATACAGCAGTGTACAAATTCCTGTGCAGTAAATGTCTCCTCCCACTGTTCTCAGAGCAAGGAGGTTTGGGGTTTAAATGGAGCCTCATAGTGGACCTGGCTGCTCTAAGTTAACCATGTAATTCTGTGTCTCTCTCCTGTGATACCAGTCACACTGTTCAACCAGTACAGGGAGCTGTTTGCAACTAGTGGCCGGAAACCACCGGACAAGTTCAAAAGCCATAGTCACAAAGATTTTTATTTTTTTTTTAATCCTGATGGTACTCATGAAAGGAGAGTGGTAGGAGAAGTTGGGATGACTGATATCAATGCTGCAAGGTCAATTGCAACAGCTACTTCAACACAGAGAAAAAAAAATCTTTGTACAAAGGACTGCAGTCCCTTCTTTCTTTCAGGGATGGAAGGAGTGTGTCTGCTGGTGTCACTCCATGTTTGGTTAGGTTCTGGGTGCTTGGTTGTGCAATGTGCCAAGACCTTTTGCCAGAATCCAGGAGAAACCTTTTACTTGCTACACGTAATCTATGTATTTTAGATGGTTTGCTGGAGCAAGAGCCAAAGGATTTGCAGCTTGAAGGGTAAAGCTCTTAGTGAGGGAAGAAAAACCACAAGGAAGTCTTCCTGCAAGCCTACAGCCCTTTTTGCTGCAAAGAGTGTGACTCATGGCAAAGGGATTTTTGTACTTGCTCATTTAGTCTTTCAGCGTTAGAGAGGAAAAGTAATTTTTGCTGAAGTAATAGAATAGCCAGCCTGAGCAGATACAGAGATGAGAAAGCTCTTGTGGGTTGCATGTAATATATGGCAATTAAGATGATGGAAGAAGAAGCGCTAGCTAATGTCATATGGTGAAAGGAACTGCATTATGACATTCACTTTCTTTACATTGAAATGCAACGTGAAGACACCTTGTTCTTGTGTTAATTTCCAAATTTGTCCTACAGAACAGAATTTCTAAAACTGTCAGTAAAGAAATAGTTCCTTGTGTAATAGTTTAAAAGAAAGCAGACATCCCCTGGAGAATGCAGTCTCTGTTCTCTGCAGGAAAATCTGTAGAAAAACTTAACCAGAAGACAAATATGAATTTTCTTGAATTTTTATTTTTTTTTACCAAGAAATGAGGAATTTAACAATACTTCAGCTTGGGGTATTGAGAAAACAGTGCTAACTCAGTGTATTGAGTTTGCATGGCAAGGTTTTGTTAGCAGGGGGCCCTATAGGGGTGGCTTTTGTGAGAAGCTGCGAGAAGATTCCCCTATGTCCGATAGAGCGAATGCCACTGGCCGAGGCTGAGCCTATCGCAGCGATGGTAGTAGCACCTCTGTGATGATAGATTTAAGGAGAAAAATTTACTGCACAGAACAATTGTCGGCAGAGAGAAGAGTGAGAATATGTGGGAGAAACACCTCTGCAGATGCGAAGGTCAGTCAAGAAGGAAATGGAGGAGGTGCTCCAGGCACCAGAGCAGAGATTCCCTTGCAGCCTGTGGTGAAGACCACGGTGAAGCAGGCTGTGTGCCTGCTGACCATGGAGGTTAATGGTGGAGCAGGTATCTACCTGCAGCCCATGGAGAACCCCTTGCCAGAGCAGGTGGGTGCCCAGAGGAGGCTGTGACCCCACAGGAAGCCTGCACTGGAGCAGGCCCCTCGCAGGTCCTACAGACCCACGCAGAGAGAGGAGTCCACGCTGGAGCAAGTTTGCTGTCAGGACTTGTGACCCCTGTGGGGGACCCATGATAGTGCAGTCTGTTCCTGAAGGACTGCACCCCATGGAAGGGACCCATGCTGGAGCAGTTCATGAAGAACTTCAGCCTGAGGGAAACACTCACACTGGTGAACTTCATGGAGGACTGCGTCCCATCGGAGGGACCCCATGCTGGAACAGGGGAATAGTGTAAGGAGTCCTCCACTTGAAGAGGAAGGAGTGGCAGAGACAACGTGTGATGAACTGACTGCAATCTCCATTTCTCGTCTCCCTGTGCCAGGAGGGATGGGGGGAACATGTTTTTAATATTTTATTTTATTTCTGATTTGATTGGTAACAAATAAACCTAATTTCCCCATTACAGTAATTGCTGAGTGATCTCCCTGTCCTTATCTTGATCGACAAGCCTTTTGCTCTAATTTTTCTCCCCTGTCCAGCTGAGGATGAGGAGTGAAAGAACAGCTTTGCTGGACACATGGTGTCCAGCCAGGGTCATTACGCCATACTAGGCCCTCCACTCCTTTTTTTTGGAAAGAAGAGTATGTTTTATCTGAAATGTGGAGGAGGTAAAAGCTCAAACTCCTTTATTCCATTGCAGTAGAATCCCAGCAGGATACAAGTAACTCAACAGCTTAAAATGGAGAAAAAAAAAAAAAATAATTGCTTTTCTTGATGTAGATGTGATGATCGCTTTGGGTTTTTCAGAGAGCAGTGCACAGCTGCTGAGCTGAGATGAAGCAAAGGTTGCTTTGGTGCGCTCAGTCTTACTGAACACAGATGCAGTGGGCCATGTTAGACAGCTCCAAGGTAGGATCTTGCAGCTGCTGCACGGCAAAGTACAGCCAGCTCAAAGAGAGCCTCTGCCAGGAGTTGAGCAGAGTTGCTTTATGAAGAGGAGTTGTCTCTGAGTATGGGCTGCATGCAATGGCCCTGCACTGTCATCTCTGTGTAGCTCTGAGAGTCTGCTGGGCACAGCAAACGTCAGTCCCAGCCTGTGATCACAAGTGTAGGATGGGGTAACTGAAACCTCTGATACATCAGTGTATCAGTGTTTTAAAAGATTGAATGTGTAACTGGTTTGCTGAACTTGCCAGCAACAACCTTCCCCTCAGGTAAAGAGAGCTGGAAAAGTGGTTCATAAGTTAAATGTCAGTTTATCCTTAAGATAAGTGCATTCAAAAAAAAAAAAAAAGATATTTAAAGGTTTGTGGTTGTATGTCTTCTGTCTGGCAACCCAAAGGATAAACTCAACAGTTCAAGTTTTAGCTGAGGTGACTGCTCATGCCTTTCGGCCTTCAGTTGTGGAGACAACAACTCAGAGGTTATTTCACTCCTCATGGCTTTGCAGTGTCTTTGCTGAAACTTGAGAAATGCACTTTTGGGCATGAGGGCGACTGCTTGTGAGCTTCTCCCTGACTGGACATTCTAGTAGTGTGTCAGCAGTCCCTTGAAGTACTGATCAATTACATTATTTTTGTCTAGAGAGCTTGAAGTAATGGCACCAGGCATGCCTGCTGTTCTTGCCTGTCCTTCTCAGCTATGTTCTACCATGTGCATTTTGTACACCAGTCCAGCTCAGCCACCCAGGAATTTCACCAAGGTTCACTTTTTCGCATTGCTCATAATGGGAAGTCTGCGTCTTTAATCAAAAATTAGAGAGAATGTCAAGAATGGATGACATGCCAAGTGCAGTCTTTCCTGCTGTTTCTGTATTTTATTTCTGATTCAGCACTGTTGTCGGCCACTGAAATAGCAAACCTCATGCAGCTGCACCCTAGCAGGCCCTCTTGCTTTTTGAAATGTCACCCAGAAGTGATTAACTTGCAAAGGCTGTGACTAAAGGTGACAAAAGCCTCATGTTTAACAAAAGAAATCATGCCAACTGACCTACTTTCAGCTCTAGCATTGGCAGAAAACTCTGTGTAGGCCTTTGTCCTTGGACCTAACTCTAGAAGGTGAAGTTGTCCAATCCCCTTCCATCACTAATGAGCGTGGATGATGTCCAGCATTTAGAAAAGAGATCTGGAAGACAACAGATCTCAGTTCCTCATTGTGTAGAATGGGCATGAATGCTCATTTCATGAGGATGAGACCTGGGTAATAAGCTTTTGTAAAACCTTGAGTCACGTGAAATGTTTTAAGACATCATGAATTTCATAATTCTTAAAATGATAGAGAAGTTTCACAACTGAGTTTTCATTCATATATTCTCAAAGTATCACTGATAAATCATGCAATGTGATTTTTTTTAAAATCACCCTCTTGAATCTTTTTTGGACTGCAAGAAAATTGGATGCCTTGTAATTAGTGCAAAGGGTATCGGCTTGGTGCTATGCCAAGCTTGTTAGCAAGAAATGCTGATGCCTACATCCTTACTGATAAATGCTGTGAAGATATAGTCCTCGTAGCCAGGTGATAATCACAGCATTAATACTCTGAGTGGATGGAATTTGGTGTACAAGTGTTTGCGTACAACAGGAAATTCATGAGTGTGGAGAGGGAGAATTCTCTGTGCAACATCTGTTCTTTCTATAACTAAGATACACACGAGACTATTAAATCGCAACTGGTACGGCACATTCTCGTCCACATCGGTTTCAAAAGTCCTTGTGAGGGGGTGTGTGTGTAAGTTGGTTCAAGGGCGTACATATACAAAAATAAATGGCAGAGTTTGAGACAGAGATCGGATCTGAGTAAAATAAGAGATTGTAATAAGAAAATAAATACCAGAGTGTAAAACTATTCCACTCATTCTATACCCATAAATAGATGCTAATGAGAATTGATCCTTCTGATGCAAAAGTTATTGGTCATAAGCCTTTGATGGCTGGATTCAAAAAACTTACAATAATGGTATTTCAGTACATGTTAAAACAATTTTTAAATAAATCATTCAGATTAATCTAATTGTTTAATCTTCCATCATTTGATTTTTTTATTTGCTGAGATCAAGGGGTTTAGGTTGGTTTTTTTAGTTCATTTGTTTTTCAGAGCCCTGTGTAGTTTAAGTCCAGTTCAAGCCAAAAAGAGCTGCTTTGATTTAGCTTGAAAAGGGTCAAAATGGGACATCTTCAGTAGCTAGAATTATTTTCTATATTTGATATCATTTGGCAGGTTTCGTAACCTCCCAGAATGTGCATTTTCCTTCATGGGTGCCCCATTTGCTACAGGTTTTTACCAGTTTCACCAACACATTTGTGAAAGGTTGCTCCAAGACACCAGCCACAGTTTCTCTCCTCTCCTCTCTGTTTTGAGAAAAGAGAAGGGTGAATCTGCTTTTTTTGTGGCCTTGTCTACTGGATTAAGGATCCTGGACAGATATTACAGAAAATTATGAGAAGTGTTGGGAAATCAGGTCGCACCGTGGCTTTCAACTGCCTGATTAAATGCTTTTGCAAGCGGCATATATTTACTTTACTCTTGTTGGTCATTTCATAACACTTGTTTTGCAGGATCACAGGGAAAATAAAGGTCTCAGCCATAAAATAAAGGTCATCTTCCACAACACAGTAACTATACAGTGTTTTCTTTTATAAAGAACATTTCTCTATGTTCTAGGCATAAACATCTGAGAATATTTGTCCTTAAAACAAACAACAGTACTCAATGACAGAGTCAGCTATTTTGCAGTAAGTGAAAAAAATTTGGAGAGGATTAGATAAAAGGCATTCTAAGGTTTTAATTAAGAATAAAGCAGAAATAGTACCATAGCAGTAGAAGAGGCACTTCTTGGTTAGCCAGTGACGATCTGAAAGTCCTTGAGCCTCCCAAAATCTTGCTGCTTTTCCTGTGATGTATTTCGGTGTCCGATTTGGACTCTGTCAGCAAGTGTGTTCTGATGTAGGCTTCAATGAAGGAGGATGATACTCTATGGTTCTTGGTAAAACTAAAGGAAGCAATCTCCTAGGCTTCCATGGGATGAGGCGAGGGGTAATGGGCCAGTGTAATTCTGCTGAATTAATTGAATCAGAAAGACCATTCAGTGTTCACAGGCTCTGGGCCAGTGGAGCTCAGCTGTTGTGTGGGAAGGACATATTTAGTGTTTTGTGGGGAGGGGAGCTAGAGGGAGCGAGTGCAATAGTTTCTGCTGCATTGGCTGGCCCCAGAAGGGCTGAACTAAGGGATCAGCTGGGGCAGTCACATTGTGGGCTTGGGGGAAAGCAAAGCACGGAGGATGCCAGTCTTTGCTAAAGTTTTCAGTATTGTTCCAATATACTGGACATAGCATGTGCGAGCTGTCAAAAGGAAGAAGGTAGAGAAGAGCGAAGCTCTAAATCAAAAATGTAAAAAATAGGATCTTGCATAACTCTGAGGAGTTAGCTATTTTGAAGCTGTTGCCATGGCTGTGCAGTCTGTTTGACGGCAGCGGTGCAGAGCAAGCTGGTATAAGTGTGAAAACCTCTACAAGTGATGCCTGCCTGCAACAGATGCTTTGTGGCTTTTGGGGTTTGGTATTAACGAGTTTTAATCTTTCTCTTTTTTTCTTCCCATTTCATTATTCCATAAAATGCACCTCCTGAATTGGAATACTTTTGGGGAGGTTCTCAGATCAGAAATAGTGGAGTGGATGCAGATTGGGCCTCCAATTCCCCATTCTGCTAATATTATGTCTTACTAATGAGGATGCTTTGCATGTTGTGCTGACATGATCGGAAAAGAAGTCAAAGTAAAATGAAATAAAGTGTATGAATGGCAATAACTGTGATGTAAATGCTGAAAATTCAGTTATTTTAGATAAAATTACTAGCTTCTACTCTGTTCATCACCAAAGGTAATAAGCACTGTGAAGGTAATTAGACAGGATACAGTGAGAAATGTATGAAAATGTACTGTTTTATGTGGCCAACTGTGAAGATGAGGGTTAATAAAATCAAAAAAAAAAAAAGAAAGAGGAAAAAAGGGAGGCTGAAATCACAGCTGAGCCCTCTCTCTGTAGACCAAGCAGAAAATAAAACTTTGACAAAACCCCATGAGAAATTCTTTAAATCCCTTCCCCTTTTATCTCTGCTTCTTTGCCTGGAAACTAATTCATGCCTACTGGAGTTGAAATTCTGCTAGTCTGTCAGCCAGTCAGCATCTGAAAGGAGCGGTGATATTTCAGAACTTCCCATTCATTTTTTCTTTCATTGTGCATTACTGGATGATTTGGTTTATCTGTTCAAAACTTTGTTCTGTGCCGTGAACATCCCTCTTTATACTATCAGATTAGCTTTATTGGGAGATCAAAGATAAGTGGTTTTATGTGATTTTTAAGTATTCTAGGTGTGAAATCCTTAGATAATAGAAGAAAGATGTTCAGGTGGCTCACCAGAAATTAGGACAAATACATCAATGTTAATCTTATGCTAGCTAAGTATTTAGCTCTTTTTCTTGTAAGATTTTCAAGTAATGGTTATTAACATTGCCTTGAAATTGTTAATTCATATAAAAGTGCCAAACTGTGAAGAACTGTGCAGAAACTTGAAGCTGAAATACATAGGAATTTAAAGGTTATTATTGGAAAATGTGTGTTACACCTAAGCTTTCCTTGTTTCTGTTTAAACAACTTTCTTGGGGCTTACAGGGCACTGGGAGATGAAATGTTTGGGGTTTTGAGGATGTTGAAGGAGTATACATTATTTATCAAAGCTGTTACATATCCGCAAAATGTTTCATGAAATCAAAATTTCTGGGTTTGTGTTTGATGACAAAATTCTCTGGCCGAGAAAAGATCCTTGATTGTTTTCCAAGTGCTATCTTGCAGCTTAAGCTTTTCTCAGAGCCATCAGTACTAGTGAGGAAGCCTGTGGCCAGTCCTACTGCATCAGGTAGTGTAATTTTTGGAAACCCTTTCATTAATGGATGAATAGTTCTCTCACCAGAAAGAGGTGCTGTACCGTCGTGGTAAAGTACAGGGGTGAGGGGAAAGCCAGGTAGTTGCTGTGCTGGAAAACTGCAACCTAGAAATTATTGTTGTGACTCAATAGATGATTTCATTTTGAGAACAGAGTAATTATATCCTATCCCCACCTCTGTTTTACTTGGGAGGAAGGACCTGAGCACTCGTTTGTTTGGCAGCTAGATGACCTTCTAGTGAAGTACACTGTTGCATCAATTCTAGCTCAGTAACAGAAGGGCTGGTCCAGAGAAGGCCCACAAAGATGATCAGAGGGCTGGAGCACCTCACCTACAAGGGCAGGCTGAGAGAGCTGGGGCTGTTCAGCCTGGAGAAGAGAAGGCTCCTGGGAGACCTTATAGCAGCCTGCCAGTGCCTGAAGGGGCTACAGGAAAGCTGTGGAGGGACTGTTTACAAGGCATGTAGCGATAGGACAAGGGGCAATCATTTTAAACTAGAGCAGGGTAGATTTAGATTAGATGTTAGGAAGAAGTTCTTTACTATGAAGGTGGTGAGGCTCTGGAACAGGGAAACTGGGGCTACCTCATCCCTGGAAGTGTTCCAGGTCAAGTTGGACAAGACTTTGAGCAACCTGGCCTAGTGGGAAGTGTCCCTGCTCCCGGCAGGTTGGTTGAAACTAGATGATCTTTAAGGTCTCTTCTAACCCAAACCATTCTATGAGTTCATTTAATACCAGTATTACACCAGAGGTCCCGATATCCTGACTTGATCTTTGCTTTGGTTTTCATTTGTATTTTGATGCTGTGCTGGCAGTCTTTGCCCTGCATACCAAAATGTGGGATGCATCTCAGCAGCTGTGTCAGTGGGGAGACACTTTCTCGTTTCACTAGCCTTTGGTCTAAACTCTCATTTAATTAGTTAAAACCAGATATTTCCCAGATTCCGTGATCCATGCATGGCCGTTAGACAGCAGTGAATGTAACAGCTTCCATCAACATGTGCTTGTGAAGCACTGATGTATCACTATGACTGGAGCACCAGTGGGTCCCATTTTGGTTGTCTGCTGTGCGTGCAATTATTAATGTACTTCACATGAAATGCCTAGTTTTGGTTTAGACTTTGTCTCTTTAACTGCAGCCTGCACTGTTATGGTGAAGTTGTGCATTATCCAACAGAACAGTAGGAAAACTGGACATATGAGGTTCTCCTCAAAAGTATTTTTGGGCAAAATGAGTGCTTACTGGTGAATATGACGTGCTGGTCTTCATTAAGTTTACCTGCAGTGAGGAGGAGTATGGCTGTTGGAAGGAAAATCTTACATATAGACAAAAACGAAAGGGAGAATATGCAGAAAACAATAAAGATGAAACACAGAAGAAAGGAAACAAATGAGTTCAAGGAAGCTCTGGCAGCAAGATTGGGCTAGATGATCTCAAGAGGTCTTTTCCAACCCCTATCATTCTGTGATTCTGTGAAAAATTTTGATTTATCTGTGTCTCATTCTCACAGTTGCTAAATGGACACTTGAAACAAAGGAAAAAAGGGAAAAGCTCAGAGAAGTTTGCATTAACTTTATTCATATCACCGTCTTGTGTTGTATTCCATGGCAGAGAATGTCTGTGGGTATGATTGACTGGGAGGGAGAGGGAATTAGCCTGGACAGAGTTTTGTTTCTGCTGGAGCTGTCTGCACATCTTCATGCTCGATACAGCCATAGGCTTTCAGATCTCTGCCCACAAGAGAGTGGTGTTGAGCCATTCACTTCCATATGAGGTTTCAATTACAGGTTCGGTTTTAAATGTGAAGTTTGTTTTAACCTTGGTGCTAGTTTTGATTCACTCATGAAGTTTAGCTTTTCCATCAAATATGCTTTACCCTGAAATGAAAAAAATGTAAGCAAATTTGTATTCAAATAATACAAATAAAGAAAAAGAAACCATGCGCATGCGCTGGCTGTTATATCCATGATGTTGTACCCAGCTTATGTGCCCCTGCTTTTTCTCTTTATACTGGAGAGGATAAAAAAACAAAAACGCACAAAACTGATGAGAAACAGTTTGAGTCTTATTACAGCCAAGGCTGATCATGAATGAAACTCCAAGAGGGCGGATTTAGATTAGATATCAGGAAGAAATTCTTCACCATGAGTGTGGTGAAGCACTGGGACAGATTGACCATCCTATCCCTCTAAGTGTTCAAGGCCAGGTTGGATGGGTCTTTGAGCAAGCTGATCTAGTGGGAGAGAGGTGTCCCTGCCCACAACAGGCGGGTTGGAACTGGATGATCTTCAAGGTCTCTTCCAACCTTAACCATTCTATGATTCTATGAATGTTATTGCAGATCATGGTCTGCCAGATGGCGCTGACAGGGCTGTAAGCATGTCTGTGGTTGCCTGTTAGTTATTAATTATGGGCTGATTAGGAAATAAAGGGAAGTCTCTGTGCAAATTCCTTACCAAGCAGTGCACCTGAAGCCTTTTTTGAGCCTGCAAAATGGTCTTTATTTAAGGTACTTGTATAAGTAGTTTAGATGCTGAAAAGGCCACAGCCTGTGCCAGCTCCCATTGGGAATGTTGGCAACTACCACTTGATCTTTCCCATTGTAAATAATTGCTTAGGTTGGTGTGGACAAGAGAGTCATTTCATGGGGAATTCTTGAGAGTTAGCCAAATGGGAAAAACTGGTTGGAGACAGAGCTGGTGCCTCTGACCAGCTCTCTTCAACCTCAGTTTAGTTGTGCTGCGCCAAAGGAATACTGTGAGAGGTTTTCTGTGCTGTGTTCTTCAGGAGGTGGGAGAATATGTCAGTAATTTTGACTTTTTAGGTATCTTATGATAGATATTCTGATAGGGAAGTTTGCCCAAGTATTTTTTCATACATTACTTTCTAAATTAATTTAGCTACTGAAAATAAATTACTCATAATCATAGTGTTTATAATATATATATATGTGAGTGTGTGTGTCTGGACTAGCTATTGTGCGTACATTACTCCTTGCTTCTATTTTACCTCAAAAGTAAGAAAACTTGTCTGCCTTCTGATATTTTTATACTCTGAAAAATTAAATTTCAGCACAGCTTTTTTGTGCTCTGAAAGCTGTCTCTCTCAATTAGATATCAGCAATGTCCTGAGACCTTTCAAGATTAACAAGTATCTCTTAAGATGGAGGGTAATAATAAATGCATATGAGATGATGATGATGAATATTGTGAAACTGAGCTGTCTCCTAGGAGGTTTTTCAGTGACAAATCTCAACAAAGTGTGGCATATCATTAAAAACATTTAAAAAATCACAGAGCCACCTCTGCGTTCTTTTTAGCCTGTTACTTGGTTAGCTCTGTGTCTTAAAACAGATTCAAGAGCCATACAGACTACATGGCTTCACAGTTTATTTTATGTTCTAATCCAGGAGCCTCCCATCATCAATGTTTTATTCCATATAGCAAGAATCCTGTGTGCCTGCATGTTATAATTATTTTTTTGTGAGGCGTCTTCCAATCCTTCAGAACTCTCTCTTTTGTCAAAAGCATACATTGCTTTTTCACAAATATTGCTGCTCTTTATTTCTTGATCTGTCTTTATTAAATGCTGCACTGACTGTATTTCTGTGTATGGTTTTCATTACACCTGAGAAGAGAACAAGTGCCAGGCAGTACTCTTGTTGCCTGAATGTATGGACACAAGTCGCACTTATAATGCACGGGAAGTGAAATGGGCCGAGGCTCTGACAAGGCTGCCCGTGTGCTGCTGCTAAATCAGGCTTTCGTCTTTCGAGGCATGATGCAGTGAGTGTATTAGAGACCTCTCATCCTGTCTCCTGTGAGCTGCTGCGCTGGGCTGTGTCATGTTTGACCACATTGCCTACATAGGCTGAAATTAAATGTTTAAAAAAGAGGGAGAGAAATAAATATCTTTCCCCGCCGGGGAACATTTGACTCCCGTTGGGGAGGAGCTATTTTAAAGCTCAGACTGAGGGAAGGCTATTTTTTGCCCTTCAGCCAGAAAGACTCAGCTAATGGTCTATATTGTTCAAAATGTTCTTAAAAAGAATTTAAAAAAAAAAGAGCAGGAAAAGTCCTTAAATGGCTCTAAACTGGAAAGATCTTATCTGTACCTGAACCCTTCTGTAGTTCAGGACTGTGGAGACTGTGCTTTGTCTTGCCATATTATTCAAGCATGCATTTGCTTTAGTGATGAAACACAAAGACTGAGACCAGCGTGGGTATCTTAAAGGCAAAGCTGCTGAAAGCACTAATGTTGCACAAGTGATACAATCTGTAAATGTAACTCAAGAGTTGGTGATTATTTCACTTAGTCATTTCAGACACACAGTACAGTTAAGAGGCTTTCGGGGAAGCGGAAGACGGCAGCAGACAGTTACACAGCAGAGAATGCTGTCCAAATAGCAGCGGATGTTGTTGTTGTGGCTCATCTGCCTCGTTGCTGATGTTCCACTGAGCTCTTGCCTCAAGACTGCCTGTCTAGATGGATTACGTCTCGAGATGGGGAGTCAAACACATTTCATGTTACGGCTGGATGCCATTTCACTCAGTGTTGAACCCAACTGCCACGTGAAGTGGGTCTGCAGCTGTTTGAGAACACGATGAAACAAATGGAGAAAAAAGCTGTATCTACTTGTGATGGGGAAGTTGATGTAAAAAGCATGTAAGAACTCAAAAAGGAGTTTGTCAAAGCTGTTTATTTAACAAGTGCTGTGATCTTAGGTCCATATAGAGACATCGAAATTGTGCAACGTTGCACTTAATCTGTTCCTTGTTGGTTCAGGAGC
Organism: Apaloderma vittatum; assembly: GCF_000703405.1. Lineage (NCBI taxonomy): Eukaryota > Metazoa > Chordata > Aves > Trogoniformes > Trogonidae > Apaloderma > Apaloderma vittatum. The sequence continues at coordinate 19,131 of NW_009705501.1, read as the reverse complement.
TGTGTGGTTTTAGCCTAGAGTATCAACATCTCCTTTCATGGTCCTGGTTCTGCTGCTGATATTCCATATAACCTGTAAGTGGCTTATTCCAGCTCTAATGCCTGTTCCCTATTGCTCAGCAGTCACCAAAAATAAGTATTGTTTTGTATAGCTAAACAAGCCCTGCTGTGCTCCTGGGTCCAAGGCAGGACTTCAGGGAGCTTCCGCTGCTGCTGGGAGCTCTGGGATGGCAGCTCCTGTTTTTTTTCCACCTGTCTGAGGGCAGCTAGACATTGCCCTAGACTGGGCAGGTGATCTTAGGAGTCTGCAGGGCACAGAAGGGTTTTGGTATACCCTGTGGCATTGTGCCCCTGGGTGACTGCTCTTCTCTTCCCTCAAGTTTTTCCCCTTGCTGCATGCATCCTCGGCTTTGTGCAATTGCCTCTTCCTCAAATAGAAATAAATGCTGAGGAGCATGTGTTATTTGTGACAGCCTGAAGGTCAGGCTCCTATCAGATCTGCCATCTGCGTGTGTGATGTCTCACTGCTTATGGCCTCTCACAAGGCAAAGAAGTGTCTGTGGGTGGGTGGGTGTAATGTCTGCTGTTCAGCAAGCATGGATTTAAAAATACCACTTGTGAATTACCTGATGGGAGCAGTTTTAGAAGGCAATCCACACCCAGCACATTTTAGTTCTCTAGCGGGAAAGGTATTTGAAGAGATGTTTATTTCAAAACAAAATTAACTAAACATGAAGGGAGCAAGATTCTGAGAAGAGATAAATACCTTGCGGACTTGGGCAGCATCAATGTTACAGTGACTGGTGGTGGTTTTCACTGCAGTCCCAATGTCTCTTTGGGGTAGCTCAGGTCACTGGATTTGTGTCAGTGCGAGGGGAGCAAAGGGACAAAGAGATGGGTCAAGCTTGGAGGGTAATAAGCAGGCGGCTTGCTTTTCACAGGGTGACAGGAACTTTCTGGTGAGAAGGTCTTGCCATAAGATGTCCATCGTTTCTAGCTCCCCCAGCACCAGAAGCATAGAGGGCTTGTACATGGGCTTGTTTCCCCTTTAGGCAAAGACTTGGGGTTAGTGAAGGCTTAATATACTTGAGCTGGTTGAAGATGCATGTTTGGTCCTCAGTCAATTCTTTGGACTTTTACACAAATCCATCTCACCTCTTCTGTGTGGGCACTAAATTATTTTTTGAGTGAAGACTTCATGGATGACTGCAGATGGTTATGTTTGCTCTAGACATTCAAGATGTGTCTCATATAGTAAAATTTTGATCTGTATTTCATTTTCTTGTTATTTACTTTTATCCAAAAAGCTTTATTCAATTGTTTCCTTGTCATTGCAGAATCTCTTTGGTAAATTAAACACTACTGTTATAAAAGTGTTTTCATTGCCTTTTGTCTAAATCAAGTAAGGTTAAAGGAGTAGAGCATTCTTTTGATCAGCCTTTTTTATGTCTGTTTTGGTATGTTTTATTACAAGGGTTTAGGCATCTATCTTTTAATCAAGGCTTGATGTTCATTTCCAAGTACCCTTCTCTAGTGCTGTAACAACAATTTCCTGTCTGAATGACTTATACTAATTTCAGTGCTGAAAATCCAAAAATAGCTGTGGGGAGAAGAATCAAATTATAGTTTTACCATGGGACAAGGTGGTAGGAGGGAGAAGGATGCTACACCTTCTCCCTGCGTGTCTCCTTGTGCTCAGAAGAAAGCAGGACCCAAACTGGGAGCAAACAGAGCCCTGTGAGAGGCACCACCTTGCAGGGAGCTGTGACTATCACCTGCCTTCGCCCAGAAATTCAGCTCCTGAGGTCCACAGCCAGAAAAAAAGCAGCCTGTCAGCAGCACCACAAGCTGTAGAGCAATCTCCACAGCTGTTGCATCAGGATCTAATTGTTACAGAAAAGGAAAGAAAGAATAATCATTTAGAATATTTCTACATTTAAAATTATCAGTATGTTTGCTAGTTTCTTTGTTACCCCTACAGCCAGAAGCTCCAGGCCAAAGGATCAGTGCATAGCCGAGGGGTCTGCAGTGCCCATCTCTTTCTCCACTCCACGCCTGCGCCCCTCTGTGCTGAATCCCGCACATCCATCACAGCGGCATTTCCCCGTGCTGTGTCACTGCGTTGGAGCTGTGCCCATAAGCACCTGATCAGCTAGAGAAACAGCTGTCACATACAGACCTAGTACAACACACTAGGCAGGTCAGGGAAAGCTCAGAGAGAGCAAACCTGGCTTGGCATCAGTCTCCAGCCTGCACCAGCTCAGCAGAAATCTGCTGCCACTGGCAACAGCAATGCTGCGCTGCGGGGCTATGCTGGTACAACACACAGCCGGCACGGGCTGGTTTTGCTAGTGGATCTATGCTGGGAGATGGGTTTTCTGGAAAATGTCACAAAATCTAGTGGTTTTTTGACAACACCTATTCGAGTGCGCCATTTACATTAATGCTTGGCCAGCTCTTGCTAGCTTTATTCTGGGTTTTGGTTTCATCATTAAAAGGAAAAAGAAAAATTTGGGAGGAGAGTTAAACCAAAACCTATCTTTATTCCATTTATTTTTCAGATGTATGACCAAGCCTTGGAGGGAATGGAAATATTTGAGCTTACCTGCTGGAGAACATTAGTCATATGAAGAGATTACAACTGTGGGCATGGGCAAAATTCAACTGTGGGCTGGGTAGGGAAGTGCTTAAGCCCACAACGCTGAGAGGGGTAGGGGTGAGATGGATCAGTTTTTGTGATTCTGGCCTTGTTTACTCAATGAGGAGTG
>NW_009705501.1:7874-16346 GCF_000703405.1 Apaloderma vittatum | reverse complement strand
GAGAATGCCCCAGCACACAAGCCAGGGTGATGCTTCCAGGGATGCTCCCACCCCGTGCGGCTGGGCGGAAGGAGGAAGTCCTTTCATGGCTCTGCATTCCCATCTGGGCTGCCTCTGGAGAGGTGCCTGCTGGAAGACAGAGGTGGTGACGCCACTTCCTTAGAGAAAGCCACGAACTATACCATGTAATTACATCTGGGCAGAGCAGCACAAGCACCTTACAGTTAGCATACGTGACTTGAGAAGGCAGGCAGTGCTGGAGCTCACAGACATTTCAAGAGGCATAAATACTAGAAACCCTCAGGAGAGCTTTTGTCGATGACTTAAGCCATGGAGTTACTATTAAAAAACTTGCAGGGGAGTGTTGTGTGCCTGCTCTAGCTGTGGGACTGTGCAGGTTAGGAACAGGCAGCAGTTCTTGACCCTGCTTCCTCAAGCCAGCACCTCACCTGCATTTGTTTCATCAGTCTTCATTGCTTGGTTATCAAACACATCGCCACATCTTTTTGTTTGTGATTGGTTATGCAAAAATGTGAATTCTGTGCATGAAGGTAATTGCTCATCCGGAATTAATTTCTTGTGCGCCTTTTTTTAAGACTTCTGCTTGTATTGTCGCCTGTGCAATGTTCTTATGCGCATTCAGCATGCAGAAAAAAAAGCATTGTGTGACAATGCAGGAATAATGAAGAGGAAATAGCCTGAGTCAAAAGGTTGAGATTAGCACATGTAATCACACATATGTAACTCCTTTGAGGTGTACCATTGAATTGAGCTAGGAGTTTAACAGAGTGTGGATTTACTTGTCTAGCAGAATTTGTCTGTTGTGTAAGACTTCAGCCTGTCATTTACAGTGTGCTCATATAAGTTGATTGGTACAGAATTGCAAACAACTAGAGGTCAAAAAAAAAAAGCTTTATTCATGAATAGATCAAAGAAGGAAGAGTGTTAAAGTCATCGTGTTGTTGAGAGTGAATGGTTGATCGAGCCCTGTAACTGATACCTGCATCAGGTAAACTAGGTCTTAAAAGCAGCAAGATTCAATTCCTATTGCTGTGTGTGTGAATGCAGAGCAGAAGTGCAGATACCTGTCTCAGGACCTGGGGTGGTGTTCCTGAGCTGCCTTTTCGTGTGCTGGCAGAGCACTGGGCACAACCTTTCTGGGAAACGCACAGCAGCATTTGGGCTGCTGGTTGAACGCTCATACAGGTTTATCACCTACAGCCCCATGTGATGTTTCCAGTAAAAGTATTTCTAATTAATCATTTGAGGTTTTCCTTTGTCCCTCTGACATTCAAAACACCCTTCCCTCCTGTCCTCTCCCCCCTAGTATTACAAACTCTTTTAGGAAAACCAAGAATCATCTCATTGGATTTAATACTTTTTTCTTACAGAAAATGGTTTAATGTAAGCATGTAGATTCCTATATAATTTAGAAAAACTTTTATGGGATTTTTGTTATATATACCCTTATACAATATGTGATCTCGTGGAAGATGTCACTACAGGACTCAAACAATAATAGTTAATAAAGAGTTAGATCATCAACTAAGTGAAGGTGATTTTCCAAAAGACTTGTGAAATGCCTTTAGGACTTGCTGAGCATTTTGACATCAGAAATGAGGCTGTTTCTAGTGAATCAAATGGGAGAAACACTGTGCCTTTCTGGCCAGCGAGGATGGAAGGGCAGTGATGGGACTCCGTAGCTATTGTAACCCTGTAGGCTTCACGCCTGCCTAGAGTGTTTGTGGGTAAGCAAGAACAGTAAGTCTGGATTCCTGCTCTTCCATCCTTCATATTCCAAGGAAGCAGGTAGCTTTAGACCCCATGTGTTGCCTGATCTAATTGAGAGGCGTCCCTGCCCATGACAGGGAGGTTGGACTAGATGATCTCTAAGGCCCCTTCCAGCCTAGGCCATTCTATGATTCTATGATTTCTATTCTCCTACCTCTTCTGCCTTGAGCACCTTTTCGCAGAGGATCTGACTCCCTTCTCTGCCGCAGGATGGCCAGTTTGGCTGTGCACGACATGCGTGCTGTGAAGAAGGAACTCAGCTCAAACGGAAACTCACCCAGTGTGTGATGTGGTCTAATAGCTGGGCTTGGTTGGGTTTTGAGAAATGAGGGTTTAATTACTTTGTAAGAACAGGAGGAAATTTGTCTATAAAGAAATAGGTCTTCTTGACTGTTGGAAAGCGCTTCTGCCGTCCCAGAAATTTGATATCTTCTGTTTTGCTTTTATTTTCTGTGGTTGTGTTGGTTGAGACTTATCTGGGTTTAAGGTTTTTTTAGGTTGTTTGGGTTATGATAGTGAGGTTTTTTGTTTTTTTTTTTTTTGGTTCTGTTTAAAAAACATTATTAACATTTTGAAGATTTTTAAAAAAAGAAGATGAGTAAAGCTAAGGAAAAGCATGTTGTCAACATTAGAGGAGAACATCTCAGCTCCAGTATTTCAGGGATTTAGCTCATTGCAAACTGGACAGACTTGGAGCTGGTTTATCATCCCAAGCTGGACCAAGGGTCTGGTAACCTTCTTTCCAGTGGGGCCTGGCACAGGACGCATCAGCAAGGAGTGTGCAGACCTTGTCACAACAGCTGGTGCTTTCACTGTGGGTGGACTTTCCACTGACAGGGATGGTCAGTGATGGGGACCATCTTTCTGCATTGCTCTCTGATGGAGTTGTGCACTCTGTGCACCCAGAAGGCTGGCTGAAGGCTGGGCTGCCCCAGCTCACAGCTGCTGAGCATCTTCACAGGATAAAGCTCATAGTGGAGAAAATGCTGCAAGCTGGCTTCTGTCCTGGGGAGGTATCAGTCAAATTGCTGCTGGTCTCTTGCTCAGAGCTGCGCTGTCGGTGTTCATTCAGCTTTTCCAGGCTCCCAGGGGTCTGTGGTAATGCTTCCTGTCCAGCTACACCGAGCAGGAATAAATTTAGACCAAGTAAGCCATAATGACCATACAGGATCCAGAGGAGTGCCGACCATCCTTCAGGAGGAGGAATTTGGCTCTCTGTACAGACGTCTTCATCCCTTGAGCTGCCAACCCTGTCCTGACCTCTCTGCCCACTCTGGGCAGCTCGTGCCTCCACGTCACCTGTTTGCACTCGTGCAGTCAGTGTTTCAATCATTTCAATCAGTAATTTCCTTATGATGTGTCATTTTCTCCCCCATCAAGAAATCAGGGTACTGTGGAACATTCATAGACATCTGACAGGCATACACAGTGCAGCTGCCCATATTTCAAACCTGCAGCTTGGAGCAGGTCACCCCAAGCTGCCAGCTGATGTGAGGGCAAAGCTGGCACCAGCTCATTGCTGTATTTCCTGAAAGCACTGACGTCAGGCTGCTTTGCTGGTGTCTGGCACAGATCTCTGTGATTTCAGCTGGAGCGGGGACAGGCACAGGGAGCTGCCTGGAGAGGCTTTTCACGTCAAGGCTCTATTATCGTTCCCTTTCCAGCTGGCGCCTGATGAATACTTATTACTCCCACCTCCCAAGAGACTGACTTCTGAGCAGAGTGTGACTGTAGAAGATATTGTACTCTAAATGAAATTTGAGGAGCTGTAGTTCCCCATTGCTGTTGCTATGATTACTGCTGTTGGTCCTGAGCTACTGACAGTGCAATCGCACTGGGGCTGCCCAGTCCCCATGCCAGCAGTGTCAATACTGGTCCCCAATGTAGGGCAGAGCCAGGTGTCTGTCCCCGTCCTTACTCTGATGGAGGACAGCAAGCTGCAGTAGTGGCTGTGTGCAGGAAGATGTGTTAGATCTGACAGAAACTAGGCATCTGGTCCACAGCTCAAGATATTGTAGCAAATTCAGCCAAGGTGGCTGATGAACCTGGATTTATAGGACCTGAGAACCTGGTCTCACACATCTGGAAGAGATGGCACAAGGTACCTGGCCAGCCACAGCTTCCAGCTGCAGTGGGCACAACATGAATACCTATTGCAGCTTCATGCATTTCGCTCCAGCAACAAGTAGAATCGCAAGCTGCAAAGTAGTGCAAAACAGGTACAAACCCTGTGAGCCTTCGTCCAACAGACTGTCAAGGTGATGTGCTGGTTTTTCAGTTCCCTGCCCAGAAGAGGCTGGAGCCATGTGCATGGAGATGTGGTGAGGAGGAATGGGGGCTGCAGAGGGACCACCCTTGTCCTGTCCCAAAAAAATCTAAGTGCAAAGGACTAAGAACCTCAATTTGTACTTCCTGGCTGTTGCAGACATTTGAGAAAGTTGAGTGTGCCCAAAAAAGAGCAGCTGGCAATAGAGCACACCCAATTATTCACTAATAGCACTCTTGTCTCCTGTAAAAGAACTGGAGCCGGGACCTGTTAGATGAGCACATCTTGCATCTGGAAAAAGTACTCACCTAACTCCCATAGCTGTTTTTATTTTCAAGAGTAAGTATTTTCTCCCTGCTCAGAGACCAGCCTGCAGGGCTGGGCCCTTACTGTCCAGCCCATCTGTCTGCAGCCTCCAGGAGAGACGGGGGCGGCGGTTTTAGACTAGACACAGCTCGAGTTTTGGCAAATGCTTCTGTGTGACATTTTCTTCTGAAGGAACAACATTTGCAAAGAGCCTGGAGCCTGTTGCTTAGAGAGGGGTGGTATAAAAATGCTAGAAATGGAAGTGAAAGGAGTGTGAGGCTGGCGTGGGAGGTAGGGAGAGAGGGTTTTGGGGATCTTGCCTTGCTCCTGTGTTGGCAAAGAGCATGATGCATCTTGTCAGTAGGACATGATCAGCACACCGGTCACCTTCCTTTGGCAGTGTCATGGAAACTTCAAACAGCCTGTGATGCGTTTCAGCCTGAAATAGGTATCTGAAATAGGGCAAATAATTGCTGCATTAAAAGCACTTGTTTTCTCTGTCTGTAAAGAAACTCCATGGCAGACATTGAAGGGTGGATGAATGATCCTACTCTTGTGCTGTCGAGGGGCTTAGGGGAGAGGGCTACTGGTCTTGTGCAAGGATCTAGTGCTAAGGGAGCCCCGTCTGTGCCTGAAATTTAGGGGTCCAGGATTCATGCTCCTATAATATTTTTTTTTTCAGTGAGGAGAAATAGTAAATTTTAAAGGCTTAGCATAAACCGAACTTGCGCACCCCTCCGTGCTGTGAAAAACACGATGGTAACTTCTATCCGCGGTATATCACGGCATTTGTAACTTTGAGGTTTCTTGCTCGGTGGAGCTGAAATATCAATACTATTCTTCAAACATCTAAAATGTTATCATTAGCTGCTATATTTTGTGTCACATCTATGCTATGAAATGCAAGTAATATTTACTCAGATTTCAGTGAATAGGCTTGACACCTTTGCTCAGGTCCCTTGCAAGTGTGGAAGAGCTGAAGCCAGGCTGCTTCTTGCCCCTGTGATGGTCTGTCCACCTGCAAAGCAGGGAACCTGGCTGGTTTGCAAGGGTAAGCATCCTCTTTTACAGGAGCAGTGTAGAAATGAATCCTTTGGGACTGGATACTGGATAATTCCTGGTACTAACATGGCAGGTACTGGAGAAACGAGTATTTGGGAGGCAAGGTGCTTCCTACCAGCTTCCAGTTGAAAATGAAGCACTGCATTGTAGCATCTGTCACCAGTAAGCACTCAGCAAAGAGATTTGGATGTGGATCTGAGGAATCTGAGCATAAGCCAGGAGCCAGTGTTGAGTGCTTGGGAAAGGGACAAAGACATGTGCCTTGAGTCCTGCTCTCATCCTGGTCACTCCTGCTCCAGTTCACTCACTGATCCTTTTCCATTTGCTGCTGCTGTCAAAACCCATAGGTATAATCAGGAGAGAAGTGAACCAGCAACATAAATACTATGAAAATACCATGGCCCTGAAAAAAGGTAGGGAACAGTGTTTTTTTGGAACAGTATTAATTTCCTGAGTTTTCGATGCTGAGATGTCTCATTTGGTGAAGGAGAGCAGCTGTTCTGTTCCTTCACTGTCAGCTTGCTCTCCACAGTGCCAACTTCTATCTTGGTTTTGGCATCTTTAATCCCTCCTGCTGATTGCACTCATATCTTCTTTACCCTCATGAACACCACCCAGTCAAACAGAAAAGTGATACTCCTGCACCATTTTACCAGCCCTGGCAGTCTTCTCATCTTCGATTCATTCATGTCCTCCCCAGTAGCCTGAAGGTGCCAGCCTTAGCCTGGCCAGATTTCCCCCATCTTCCTTGCCCCGCTGCTTCCTGTCCCATCTACCACCAGGAGAACTTGATTTGTGGAGAGCATCTCAGGAAAGTTGGATTTGTGGTATTTAAAACACCGGTCAGACAGCCGCTTCCCCCACCCTCAGTCCATTTCTCACCTCTGATATGAGAACAATAATCCTAAATATTATTGGTTTGAATTTTTTTTAAAGGCTTATTGTAAGGTTACTGTGTAGTCTGGGGCTTCCTTCCCTTGCAAAACACAGGCAGAGCTGCTTGTGCAGTCTGTCTGATGCTGCAGGATGCCCTCTGGAAAGATTTGGGGGACAGACCTTGGTCTTTTGACCTAGGGCTATTGGAGATTTCAGGGACTTGGGGTCAGGTCAAGATGCTGGCAGCGATCAGTGTTGGGTGTGCTGGTGCCACAGGTGTTTCGGAGCCACCAGAGGGGAGGGAGGTGAGCCTGGCCAGGTGGCTGGTGGGGCATTGAGTGACCTGTGTTACAAAAAAGCCAGGCACACACAGCTTGGTGTTTATCCCCTTCTCGAACAGTGGCACTTGATGCGAGACAGCACCGGGTCTTTGGGGGCTGAGTTAAATGCAGGTTTGACATAAAAAACCAAAACAAAACAAAACAAAAGGTAATTGTTGGAGGTGCCTAAAAAAGGTTGGCAACATGAACTCATATCTGACCAGGGACAGGGGTATAATTTTGTTGCAAGTCAAGAGGAAAATACATCCCACGGTATCTGCAGCAGGGGTTGGGTAGGGAAGAAGAGGGAAAACATCTTCCAAAAGTGTGCGCGTGCATGAGAGCGAGTGGTTTGATGGTGCTCATCTTGAGGCCAAGGGGCTGTGGGGAGAGCAGCAGGGCTGAGGCGGTACTGGAGACTCCCTGCATGAGGGGAAGGAGGAAAAAGATAAAAGATGCTCATCACACTCGGCACCTGCGTGGTCCTTGCATGGTCCTCACAAGACAGAGAGGCACAGTCCCCTGGCTGGTAATGATAGAGGGAAAAGTTGAGAGATTTTGGAGGATGAAGTCAAGAAGACATCCAGAACAGCAGGCTGACATGTCTGGTTTCACAAGATGCTCTGTTGAGCCTCAGTGGTGTCACAGCATGGGCGATGCTTTCTGGATGCATCCCAGGCTAATTTGGATAATCTGCGGTTTACAGATCGTGGCTCAATCCTGACCCTGCTCAAGTTTCCTGAAGTTGCTTATTTTGCAGCACCAGCATCTCCTGTGAATCTCTGTAAAATTGCAGCCCTCATCACATCCCCTGGTCTGTGCCCCCACCTCTAGGAATTTGGTCCCTACACCAAGGGGCCATCGCAGGTAACTGTTTTGCCAGGGCTTTATGCCAGGACAGGCTGGGAGCCATTTGCCACTGAAGGCAAACCCTGTTTCACGGCCTTCCTCTGCCACGGCGGCTCCCCAAGGGGAGCTCTGCTGTCTGAAGGCCTCTTTCTTCTACCCAGAGCAGCAGAAATACCTCCTCCCACTCAGAAAGAACGTGCAGAAACTCTCCTCACGGGGCATCAATACCATCATTTACACTTTCCCCCCAGTAAAACACCCATAGGCCCTCTCCACCTGGCCCCTTCACCCTGTGGCCGTGCCCACCACCCACAACTTGGCTGTGGGGAGGGCCCTGCTGGCAGACCAAAGACCCATTGCCTACTTCAAAGCAACTTATTTACACTCACAGCGTGTTTTTATTAGCGGAGAAGGAGGTGTTGCGGACACAGAGGATTTAGGGATGGCCAAATGCAGGCAAGGAAGTTACCTTCCTTCCTCCCAGGCTGGATCTGGGGTGTGCTGGTTCTCTCCTAAACCCCACAGGCAGAGAGATGTGGTTGCAGCGTGTGTGCGTGTGTGTGCACACGTGGAGGTTTGCAAACACCTTCTTGTGTCACCTGTGAGCGAGCAGGGGCTCTCTGTGTTGCTGGCTTGCTGCGTTCATTGGAGTAGACAATCCATGCTACAGTGAGAAACCCCAGGGCGTAAGGGGTGCATGTATGTGTATTCACACATATAATTGTATGCACATGACCATGCATATATGGGTGACGCTGTAGTTGTTTGTGTGTGTGTGTGTGTGTGTGTGTTATGGCGGAAAGTGTGTGAACGGAATAAATTTAGCAGTCAAAACACAGGGCCGGCGCAGTCAGTCATTAACTGCCAGCCCATCTCGTCATCCTGCAACCACAAGGAGCTTTTTTAGGGCTAGTGTCCCAGTGGAGGCCAGAGGAAGCGTGGGAGGCTAGTTCCCGGCGACACCTCCGCGCGCGGCAGCGCTGCCCGCCAGCGCCATTGGCT
>NW_009705501.1:0-7843 GCF_000703405.1 Apaloderma vittatum | reverse complement strand
CCGTGGCCCGGGGCATGCACTGGCCAGCAGTGAAATGTCCAGGCGACCACGCCAGGGCACACAGCCCAGAGCATCCCAACACAGGGAGCCAGCTCGTCCCATCCCTAGCAACAGAGGAGACACCAGCTTGCACCACGCCTCAAGGTAAAGATTTCTGTGTCTTTGGGCCACTTTGGCATTGTCTGGGATGAAAATGGCAAACTTGGGGACAAGAGTCATACATTTCCTTGCAAAGTTTTGTAGAAAGCAGGAGACACTTGTAAGCTGGGATGTAGGTGTTGTTTCGTAAAGGAAGAAATTGGGGATGTTGACTCTTTGCTCCAACATGTTTTGGGTGCAGAGTGATGTGCAGTTAGTGTGGTCCATGGAAATGCGGTTGCTGGGCTGCTTAAGGGACTTGGAAAATGAAAACAAAGCTGGAGGACACAGTCCCTCTCTGCTTTACCTGCCTGCACAGGCAGCAGTGCTGCTGGGGTGCCAGACAAACCCAGTGTCTACTGGGGATGCAGCTCTGGGTGGGGATATCTTACTAGAGTGCTCCACTTTGGACCATGCTGGGTGGGAGGCACAGCTCTGCAGCCCATGGTCTTACAGTGCTGCCCATCTGCAGTGCTAGCTCACATCATGGCCACCGAGATAAGGTGACATGATTGTGGGAGCAGGAAATTTGGAGGAGCTTTCCAGTTCTTTAATGATGCCTGGAGAAAAAAAATCTTCACAAACACAGCCAGGTATTTCAAATCCCAAACTAAAGGGAAGTTCCTGCACAGGAGATGCCAGGAGGTGACATGAGGACAAATCCTTGGACTGTTTGATGATGTTCCAGGCTGAGCACCACGTGCTGGGGTGGCAAAACTTGTATCATTTGGAAGGGATTTTTGTGACCAGGTTACAGCCAGGGGCATATGCAAAGGCTTTGCTCTAGTTTGCAAATACTTTGCTCTCTGTTGCAGCCACAAGGACCACAACCAACATGAGAGCCGTGTTCCTGGTGCTGCACCTCTGGGCCATAGTCTGCGCTCACCCTGTAAGTAAGGACAGGTACTCAAACCCCAAACCCCAGTGGTTTCACCCAGCCAAGCACACCGATCACTGATCAGATATCTCCTGGATATGTTTAGGTGCCTGACCATGAGCTTGCCCACCCACGCCGCAGTGCCCAGCAGGAGGTAAGTCCCAGTCATGGCAGCTGCTCATGGAGCAAGTCTGGGATGGGGAGCTAGCCCCAGGCAGGCATCCTTGGACCAGGAACCTGGGGGAAGAGCCGCTGCTTCTGCGAGTCTTTGAGCTTTGCCCGCCTACTCATTTTTTTCAAGCTGGGTTGGTTTCACCTCATTTTGCCTTGCCTCCTTGTGTGTATTCCCAATTCACTGGATGCATTCTGCTCTGTTGGTTCTGAAAAAAAGTATTTCTGTGGTCTGAACCATCATGATTTGGGCTTTTCTGGGTTGCCCTTTCATTGGTAGCTACTCTTTATTTTATTTTTTATTTTTGCATTACCAGAAACAACTGAAGGGCTGAGGTGTAATCAGTGAAAAATGCTTGAGCACTTGCATGGCTTAGGAGTGGTATAATAACCCACAGCAATAGCAGTAAAGGCACAGTAGTGTTCAATAAACCAAAACACCATGTCATGTTTTGCCTCTAGGACACAGCAAGTGAAGATTACATCAACAAACTGGGCAACCTGCTGGGTGATGGAGATGAGAGACATCCTCCTCCCAGTGTGGAGAGGGAGGACAATGCTCTTGCTGGGGACCTAACAGATGGGAACGCTGTCGGTGAGGAGCTGAGCGAGCATGGCAGCCGAGACAGGGGAGGCAGAGTTGTGGAGGCTCAACAGCTGAACCGAGTGGACCACCAGGACATGAGTGCCAGGAACGGGAACAGCCTTGGTTTCCTGGTGAGTGAGCAGAGAGGGGTGTTTTGCTCTGCCAGGAAAGCACACTCAGCCAAAATCTGCTGTCAGTCAGAGTAGCACTCAGTTTGCATCACAAACAGTGCCAATAGCACCTGTGACCTGCAGGCCTTTGCATTTGTCTCCATTTGTCACCTCTGTAGGAGGAGGATGCACGAGATGCTGATGATGGTGACAACAGAGAGCACCACGGCACTGGAATCGGTGGGCTGCCCTCCCATGCTGGCGAGCTCCTGGACGAGGAGGATGACAGTGGAGATGATACCTTTGATGAGAATGGGAAAGAGAGGGGTGAAGGTCCTACTCATGGGGCTGGTGCTGACGGGGCAGGTGAACGTGACCACAACGCTGGCCGTGGAGACACTGGGGCTGGTGGAAGGCACGGGGACAGCAGCAGCAGTAGCAGCAGTGAAAGCATGGGGGCTGATCACTGGCGGTACAGGAACTACCTCGGCAGCCGGTATGAGCGGGCCTACGGATGGGGAGGGGGCAGCAGCAGCAGCCAGGAGGAAGAGGAGGAGAGCTACGACTTTGACGATGAAGCCATGCAGGGAGATGACCCCTCCGTCTTCGATGGACCAGGCAGCAGCTACAAGGGACGTCGTGCTGGCCCCTATGCTCCAAGTAACAGCCAAGAGAGCGTCCCGGGGGCTGGCTCCCGACGCTGGGAGGAAGGTGACAGCAAGTCCCCAGAGGTGGAGGATGCTGACTCGGGAGAAGACAGCCCATCCATGGAGGACAACAGTGAGTCAGAAGAGCCTGTCACCAGCCAGTCAGAGGAAAATAGCCGCTCCAGGGAGGACAGGGATAGCGAGGACAGCCCCTCCAGGGAGGGCGAGGACAGCAAGTCCAGGGAGAGCACTGCTGAGCAGTCAGACGAAGAGCTGGGGGAGTCCCCAGAGGACATCTCCCAGGAGGTGGTGAGCACATCAAACGAGCGCAGCGGGAGCCGTTCCCAGGAAGGGCAGGAGGACCAAGAGCATGCCGAAAACAGGAGTGTGCTGTCTGTGCCTGACAGTGAGTCTGTGGAAGACGAGGGTGACCAGAGCAAATCTGGGGGAGATGATGATGACCAGAGCCAGTCCACGGAAGACACTGTGGAGGACTCAAATGAGGACAAGAGTGACTCCAACCCAGATGGAGACATGCTGAGCACATCAGCCGAGAGCCAGAGTGCATCCCCAGAGGATGATGGCAGCCAAGAGGATAATACGGGTGAAGAGAGCAGGTCCACAGAGAGCATCAACAGCGAGTCCCAGGAGGACGATGATGATGAGGAAAGCCACTCCCAGGAGGATGCCAGCCGTGAGTCCAGCAGCCGTGGGGATGACAGCTCGCTGCAGAGCCTTGAGAGCCAGAGCCACAAACGGCGGCCGGGCGCCTATCGCAACAAACCCGCTGCTGACTACGATGACAATGACTGCCAGGACGGCTACTGACACATGTCCCACAGCCTCATCAGTGCTGGGGGGTGCAGGGGGAGGAGGGGTTTAATTTATTTGCTATATAGTGTGGTTCACTTCTTCCTGGGAAGATGCTGTGGATAAAACGGAGGTGGGTTCGCCAGGGCTCAACATAGGGCACACTACACAGGGCACAAAGTGGGAGGTAATACCAAACACAGGGAAAACACCAAACTGCAGCAAGAAAAGCCATTTCCCATAAAATCTAAACAGAGAGCAGGCAAGAGCTGGGAGTGCCAGCAGGGTTGTGCTGCCTGCTTGCCATAGGGACACAGTGGTGGCTCAGCACTCTAGGAGCTGTGCCTGGGCATGCTGGGCAGGAAGATCTCTGCGTTCACCCCTTGTATTTACCTACCACTGCCCAAAAAGCATCTGCCTGGACACCAGTGAGAGTTTACCATTAGCTCCACATCCTGCACATAAGTAGAAAAAACTACAGCTGGTGTGCACACATGGTGTACAGGCTCGGTGGTGTGTGAAGTACCACTTCAGGATGGGATGTATGTAATATTTTGTAAGAAATGTACAGAAAAAATTATATTGTATCCTTTTTTTGCACTTGTATTTCAAAGCTGAAATGTACCCTGTTGATTTCTTTAATTACCATTAAAATCATCACACTTCACAGTGGTGCAATTTAAGATGTCGCTGTTTTTCTCTCCCGGGGCAGTTGGGTGCTGTGATTTGGGATCTGAGGCAAAGCGCAGGCCCTTTGCATGGGGAGCCACAACACGCTGGGGTAAGGGGGAAAGCAGAGGCTGAGCGGTGTTCCCATCCCCATATTTCCAGGCACCCCAAGGGCCACCCCTGCACCCAGGTGACCCAGCAGTGGCGTGGGAAAGCTGGCTAATGACCCCTGGCTTGGGGCTTTGCTAGGTTAATGACCACCACCTGCTTCTGTTTGAGCAAGGATTGCTCTGCTCTTCTTGAAGCTCTGGGAAGGAGATGCCTCAGGGTACAGGGAACTGCTGGCTCTGGGTGCCTGTGGCAGTCCCTGGCACCAGCTCCTCTGCAGCAGAGACACAGGTAAGCAGAGGAAAAGGGATTTTCATAGGCTGGGAGATCATGGCTAAAGTCTCTTTTATTCAGTGTGCTTTTTTTTTTCTTTCCTACCAACAAGCAAGTAAACAACACGTTATTTGTTTAAAATCTCATCCAGGCCCTTCTTACTTGTCCAAGTATGTACGATGAGCTGTACAGCATGGGTATCAATGCTGAGAGGAAGCTGTGGGCTGTTGTGTAGCTTGTGGCTTGGAGCTGTGGCTTTGCAGGCGAGTCAAAGGGGTCAGCATGAGTGGATGCATGCCTTTCAGGTGCCTTGGGTCAGCAGTGTCATTTCTGGGCATTGCAATACTGAATTCAAGAACCAGTAAAGTAATGCAGCTTCTCCATGATGTTGCCCTGAGAATGAGCTTATTTCCTGACCCTGCCTCCTCCACCCTACTAGACCCCACTTCACACTGGATACCTGGGCTGTGACTTGCCCCTTAATTTTTGTACCCCTTGCGTTAGCTGTGCGAGCAGTCAGGCACACTGATGGTGATGGCGCCTATCAGGGTTGTGGGTACCAAACTGCTCGTGTGCAGCCGAATTGCTGGGGTGAAAACCAGCAAGCATCCTGTATGACCTACTGTAGGTGATCCTGCTCTGGCAGGGGAGCTGGACTAGATGATTTTTCAAGGTCCCTTCCAACCCCTGACATCCTGTGGTTCTGTGATGGGTTTGGCTGTAGCCCAGAGGTGCCCAAAGTGCTGGGTGACAGCTGTCGCTTTAGTTTAAAATCATAGTAGTGATGTGTTTTCTGGCTTCTCTGCATGGCAGCGCAGGATAAGGAGCTGCTGTCAGCTCTCCCATGTCCAGCAAGTGGTGCTGCTGCCCAGGCAGCGAGGACATTTTGGGTGCCAGCTCTAATGAGGGGCTGGGTTACATCCCCGCGGCCGTCAGAAGTGGTGTTTGCCACCAGGAGGGGCAGGGTGTTTTTTTTCCAGGTCACTCTTAAAAGCAAGGGTGACCTGGAGCTCTGCAGCTCTGCAGTGAGCCCAGCCCCTGAGCAGAACAGGCAAGACATGGTCACAAGGGTGGGAAGAAACGGGCTCCGTGAAACTGCCTCTTGCAGTTTGTGTGTGACCTTCTGTCCGTCCTCATCATCTTCATGAGAGTGGCAGCACGGCACAGCTGGGGAGAGGGCCACTTGCCTTCGCCCCACTACAGAGGGGATGGCGAGGACTTCTCCTCTTGTTTCATGCGTGGAGAGAAAAGCTGGGTTGATCTGGCTTTAGTGTGAGTGGGAGGGGTGTGGGCCTTGCCAGCAGGGCATGCGGCAACCTGCTGCACCCTGTGCTGGAGGGGTCACCAGCTGCGCTCCTTGTGCACGTGGGTCACCTTTGCGTGCCTTCCCAGGGACGTGCATGCACGTCCCCTCCAGCAACGCCCAAAATTTGCCTCCTGCTGGCTGGCTGCTCCCCAAAGACTGGGGAGCTGGTGCCAGAGCTGGCTGCTGCCTGCTGGGACAGCTTCCCACTGGACCGACCCTCCAGGGCATCACGGGGCAGGAGGGGAAATTCAGTCTTTCACTGGGGAAATCTCCTGCCTGGCTGCAGGGAGGGAGCCACTCATGTTGGCCCCATGCAGAGACGCACCCAGCACTGCCAGCACATGTCTGTGAGGATGAGTGGGTTTGGGGGGAGACTGTAGGCACTGGGCTGTCCCCATCAAATGCTGTAAAATTCATGTGTGAGCAGGGACACCCCACTTGCCATCCAGAGAGGTTTGGTGGTGGGCAGTGCTTGACGGGGTGAGGTTTTAGATGCCCAGAGATGGCATGGTTAAAAAATGCTCACTTTTAGCATTTTAAGGCAGTTTTAGAAGCACCCCATGTTTTTTGCAGCATATACCTTGCACGGTGAGAATCCAAGGAGAGTGCTCCCACTCTCTGCTGTTGGGCAGGCAGGAAAAGCATCTGGGAAGATTGATGGTGGGCTCTGCTGTCACTGGAGGTGTTTCTGTATCTGGCTTTGGAATGATTGTGCGAATAATTTCTTCACTATGAGGGCAGTGAGACCCTGGAATAGGTTGCCCAGGAAAACTGTGGAAGCCCCCTCCCTGGAAGTGTTCAAGGCTAGGTTGGACAGGGTTTTGAACAACCCAGTCTAGTGAAAAGTGTCCCTGCCCATGGCAAGGGGGTTGGAACTAGATGATCTTTAAGGTCCCTAGCTAGTCAAACCATTCCATTAAAAAACAAACAAACAAAAAAAACCCACAGAAAGAAAGAAATTGTAAAGGTCAGCTTGCCTGGTGGATCAGGCAAGGATAAAAAGTGCCCACGTCAATGTATGCGTTTTAGTTATCCACCCACATGGTTTTCTTTCTGCATTGGGGGTGGCCTCTGAGCTGAACACAGTGATTTTCCCAGGAATCAACATTGGGGGTTTAAAGCAGATTTTTTTGGTCGCATTTGGTTTGTGAAAACATGAGTCTGCATCATCTTAAAAGAAAGCTTTCTCATTTACTTTTTTGTCCTTTCCAAGAAGAAAAAAATCTATTTTTAATAAGTAGCTGGAGAGGGTGAAGCAGTGGGAGGCAGCAGTGCTGAGCCTGGGTGCAGCAGCTGGACTTGGAGATCCACAGCACACAAGCTGCATTTATTCGACTCTCTTATTTTCCTGGCTTTGGTGGGAGAGACAGAAAGACCCTCACAAGGTGCAGGCATCTCTCAGCTTTTTTGGCAGCGCAGTGCAGCGAAGTGCCCTGGGCCCCTGTTTGTCTTTATCAAAATAGGAATATCTGTGGAAGAAACAATCCAATGGTCTGTCTCTTCTGTACCCACTGTAATGGATCTCTGTGGTGGGAACTGCTCCTCGCCAAATATGTGATGAGGCTGTGAGTATTTGATTGCATTTCTCTGCCCTTTCAATAGGGAGGAAAAACCTCTGACAGAATCAGTCACTGCTGCCGTCAATCTGAACAAAAGAAATATCTCAGCTGTGGGAAAAGAGCCTCTGACGTCAGGGAACCCAAAAAATATTACAAATCTTCGGAATGCTCTAAGGAAATTTTTCTCCTATCTCCTTTGACCGTCATGTACTTGAACAGTAAATAACTTTCCTCTGCCCCTAGATCAACCGTGTCCTGGGAGTTTTGTGGTTCCCCCAGAAATGCCCCAACAAATTGGGCACCACAGAATGGCACGTAAAATGTGAGCATTAGCATCCACCTGTACTGCACCCCCCAAACTCACTATGGAGACCTTAAAGCGGCACACTGAGCAAGTGCTTTGCAGTTCAGGTTTTTCTGTTTTCACACAGAATCACAGAATGTCAGGGATTGGAAGGGACCTCAAAAGGTCATCTAGTCCAGCCCCTCCTGCCAGAGCAGGATCACCTACAGTAGATCGCACAAGTACGCGTCCAGGCGGGTTTTGAACGCCCCCAAAGAAGGAGACTTCACAACCTCTCTGGGCAGC
>NW_009705500.1:2945-47572 GCF_000703405.1 Apaloderma vittatum | reverse complement strand
AGTGTTCCTTCCCCGAGTTTCGAGGAGCCCCGGTGCTTTTCAGAGCAGCAGCGGCTCCTTTGTTCGCAGCCAGGTCGCAGCGCTTCCTACCGTACCTCTGTTCGCTTGGATTGAGCTCAGGGCAGGTGCTGGCAGAGCTCTCCTGGGACTTGAGTGCACTTCGGGTTGGCAGCTCATCTAGCTCTGGGGAAGGATGTTCCGTAGAGGAATTTATCACTGCTCAGTCTTCACCACTTAGGTGTTTTTCTGTGGTATTTTGTAGAAAATTCAGTTCTTCCTAAAGACAGCCTTATTCCCCTGCGTTTGCATACTTCCTTTTTGGGGTATGACTTGATGCCCCTTGCCACAGTGGGGCAAGATTATGAGCCGACTGAGCTCGGTTGCCATCCATGAAAATGTTTTAGCTGACATATATGTAGGTAAAACTGGTTAGAATAGATCTGCAGACTCCAGGGGGAGAGGGATTTAGCCTATATTGTGTAAGTCTTGTTAGTGCCCCATTTGCAAGTTCCCCTCTGCAGAGAAGTGTACGGGTTTTATCTAAAAAAGGAAAACCTTGCCATTCTCGGGGTGTGAAGTAACACGTTTCACTGACGCGTATCTCCTTGTGATGTAAAATTAAGCTAAACCGAGGCCTCAGGAGACCTGTGGCCAAAACTACTTTTCTCCTTATAAACAGAAGGTGATTTCACAGAGACCCTTAAAAGTAGAACAACTTAAGGTTCACATATCGTAATGCAAATCTCATGTTCCTATCACTGAAGTTTGGCTTGCAAAACTTTTATCTACTCTGATTCTGCTATTTCCTCTTGCTTGTTTGCAGCACTTAAAGCAAAAGTTGTTCTATTCCAGTCCAAGTGAGAAGTCTTGTTGGGAAGTTAATAATTATTACATGTGATCACTATTACTTTGTTACACATTCCAGCTAGGCAAAGAATGCATTCATTTCTTCATACATCACTTAAATACACACACTTCAGACGTTGAAATATGAAAGGTGCTGAGGACTTCTGTTAATGGCCCACCAGCAGCTTCTAACACCTCTTGGAATCACTCTCTTAACAGTTTGTTTATTAAGACACCTTGCATTGCGTTAAGACACCTTGGGTTGGGTTTCAATTATATCAGACAATTGTCTTTCATAAAGGAATCCCTTTCTAGCAAAGATTGCTGTTCTGAGTTGCCATGTTCATGTATCCTCCATGCACATGAATCCCAAAGGAAACTGAGAACAGGTTATGTAGTGCTTTTTCATTTAATCAGAATTTGAGGTGGATTTGATCTAGCAGATGAAAATAGATTTGCTTTTCACTGCACATGATCATCTGGGTAAAGGTTTGTCAGTTTTTACCTGGTCTGTGGACAGTGAGAAGTCGTGGTCTACTTAGGAGAAGGATGTGAAAGATGACAACAGAAAAGCTGTGTATTATTCAAGACCCCGAATTTTTCTTAAGTACAATAAAAAACTATTTATGATTAGTAAATTGAATAAGTCATACCTTTTGGCTTGTAGAATGAAATAGTAGGTAATACCAGTTGATGACATCTGATTCAAATTTGCGAAGTGTTCAGTGAGCAAGATGTAGTCTTACCCAGAGCTGATATCCCAGCTTCCCACAGTATTTCTTTAGGTGTTTCAGTGGTGATCAAAAACTTATGATATGGCCATAAACCGCTATCCCATGTTTGCTCTCAACTCCAGATTGTCACCTTGCTACTCCCAAATGTGGTCTGAAGGTAAGCCCAATTCTTTTGCTTCTCAGAGAGGGACTGTGAAGGCATCATACAGTCTATCACTATAGGATACTTCTCTCACCATGGGCCTTCTGTGATTTTAATTGAACTGCTTCATCCCCTTCCATTACGTGTGAAGTTTATAAGCTCAGGAGAGCTTTGTATCACATTCTGTCTGTGCTACTTAGTCTGTGGGCCTTCCACCTCAATCGGAGGTCTTAGGCATTTCCACAGTACTAGTTTGTGATTTCATCAGTCATGGAGTGTGCAACTAAGCACCAAAGAGGCAGTTATGATGTATCGTTGCAAACTGCAACAGAACCATACCTGGATGTTTCTTTATGAAATAGTTAAACATGCCCTGAAATATTATTAATTGTGCTGGCATTTTGTAAACTAAAGCAAAAAAAAACTTTTATACCCTAAGCTTAGGAATGCAGAAACAAGGTATTGATGAAATTTAAATTAGATTATATTTAAGAGTGTGAAAAATTTTTGAAACAATTGGCTGGCACAAATCTTTTTCCATCTTGCTATTGCCTATACTGCTCACGTATAGGCAGAGTATATACTGTGTTTTGAAGTGTGCTCTGTGAGTTTTTCTAAAACTGGTGTATGAAGAATTATGGGAAAAACTACCTGAAACACTCTATATTCTCCATTTAATACACTTTTTCCTGAGGACTGGATGGTAATTGGTGCTCCAAAGGGAAGTATTTGGTTAGACAAATAATAGCGTGATCTAGGAAAGCAAGACCTGCGTCATCCTTCTTTTAAAAGGGGATGTTGCAATTGAAACTATTTTGAGATTTTTCTTTCAAACAAAAATATGCTAACTTAAGCTTATTTAGCTCTTCAAGACCCACTTACAGTATTTTTGCTTATGAACATGGAGAGTTTCCTTGGCTCTAAAAGTTGAGTCAGTAATTTTATTTCTCAGTTCTCCTTTTAAAAGCACTGTTCCTCAGTTATCCTAGAAGTGTAAAACGCTATGGGGATTGAGGTGAGGGGGCCTGAGGAGAGCTGGCACAGCTCTTTTGAGGGGAATGGCACATTGATAGAGCAATGCTGTCCAGGGAATCAACACTTTTTCTAAACGCTCCATGAAGTTCCTTCCTACTGGGTGCAGAGACTGCACTGCTCTGGCTGATGTTGGCTCTGAGGATATAAATGCTGACAGGAAACATGCACAGAGTCTGTCAGATTTGCATCTTTTGCATACATGTCAGAGAAGGGAGGCTTCTCAGATACTTAACGCCCTTGCACTGCAATGCACGTTTAAAATCAATGGCTCCCCCACCCTTTGTCCTCTCCAAGAACAGCTGCTTGCTTCTGTTGAAAGCAAGGAGAAGGAGCTGTTTGCTAACAGGTTTAGTTGTGGAAGCTGTGCTCTTTTTAGTGTGGCAGGATTAGGTGTTCCATTCTACAAAACATTAAAATGCCCTGGAGCCCACTGCTGCTCTCCCCAGAGTCTGGAGGTGGGACTTCTCCCAGAGATTGTCAGGGTAGAACTTTAGGAGCCCTGGGCACACCTCAGAGAATCGCTGCGTTGTCTCCCCGTCTGACGAAGCTGAGCCTGGCAGGCTGTGCTGCAGTGCATAGGCTCTGTTCTCGGCAGATAGTTGTGCTGCGCTTTCCCACTAAACTGCGTGTAATAAACCAACACATAGCGCTGGAAGCAGAATCCTCTGGTACTCCTCCGCTTCTAGAATAAAACAGCTGAACTCCTGAATTCTGCTTGGTTTTCCTGTTTCTGCTCATGGGATTCTGTCGTCTTTGTCGGGTGGTGTTCAGACAGAAGCGATATTTTGGTGGTAGTGGTGTTTTCACTGGTGTGAAAGCTATCTTTTTGTCACAGTAGTTCAGCGTTCTTAGCTTCGAGGTCCCAAGGCTTTGGGTTTGTTTGTCTTTTATGAGTTTGTTGGATCCTTTCTGTTGGGATCTGTTGCAAGCTTCCATCCAGGATTCAGGAGCTATATTCACACAGAAGGATGCAGCCGTCCTAGTGAATGCTGATAAACTGCAGTGTCTGTCTTCTCCATAGCTAGGACATCACCCCTTCCTTGCTGTGGATTTTCCATTTATGCATGTAACCATAATGCTGTTGGTTGAGCACAGAACACATCTCCACACTTCTCAACTGTACCGCTTCTCTTCAACTACCATTTAAAGTTGGTGACTATATGATTTAGAGATAGCCTAGACATTATTTCAGCCTTGATTTCTTAATGAAGATTCTGGGGAAGATGACAGAATGGAGGCTGTTCGGTTTTGGTTGAATTTTAATAAGGTGGCTGCAAAACTGTCATCTTCAGTTCTGGTAAAGTCACTCTCTGTGGATGGTCTTTTTGGCATGCCAAGTTTTATGCATTGCCTTCTACTTTAATTAGAAAAATCTGTGTTTGCTGATTTGCTTCTGGATGAAGATGGATTGGAAATGTTGATGCTTTTAAAGAGTTAAACTGAAAGATGACCATTTGCTAGTAAGATTTGAAATGCTTATCACTGAAATTTGTTATGAGACCAGAGCTGTAATCCTCAAGTTAGGGTAAACTTCACGGGTGAATGGGAAAATTAAATTTAGACTTAAGTTTTCTTGAGATGGCTGGGAGAGCACTGTATCATATCATACTGGTTCAATCCACGTGGGATCTTCTTAGCAAGCTGGAAACAATTTTAAGAGTGCTTTCATTCCAGAGCATAGAAACGCAGGAGCGTGTAGGTAGGAGCTGTCTCTGGAGAATTACAGAGTAAGTCAACTTCAGTGAGCATATTTTGGGCTGTGTTATGGTCACCGCTTATCATATTAGTTCTCTCCCTCTGAAGAGAGAGTTTGTCATACCAAAAATGGTTGGGGAACCTTTGTGTGACAGTTCTGGGGGAAGGACTAACATGAGTACAAGATGTGTGAAGCCTGAATGATAGGATCGCTTTGCTGCAAGCACTGGGGCTGGTGTACCCTTCAGTTCGCAGGGTGTTTGCTCTCTGCTGCAGTGAGAGCAAATGTCTTAACACCATGGAAGCCATAGTGACTTCCTGTAAATATTGTACATCCTCATTTAAATAAAGGCCTTTCTTATTTTAGATGTACTATGTTTAGCATATACTCTGCTTGGGCATGTAATGGTCTGCAGTTGTGTTGCAGAGACCCTATAGTTGCCTGAAATGTTTTCACTTCACATGTAACTCTTTTCAAGCTAGTTTGTTTTGGAGGTTGGGTTTTTTTTGTGGGTGTTTTTCCTATCAACATGCTTTAAATCTGTAAATCTACATATGCGGTTTGTTGCACTTGAAACTATACAGGAAATCCCCCTTCTTCATAGGAAGGTTTTTGAGAATGAGAAAACTACTTGAATTTTAGTGGAGTGAATGCAAGTAGGAGGTCAGTCACCCTTAGAATTGCTTTGTGGCTGTGAGCGCCTCACTTTGGACATATCTACCACTCTTTTCAAGTGGTTTGGAGCCTCTGACAGGAATTGTGGGAACAACTCCACGAGTTTTTTGCTGCAAAGCTATGGGTCAGTTCTTGCTTTGAATTTAATCCTCCCCCCTGTGATCATCTTGCACCTGTACAGGAACCCCTAGAGGATGTGATGTGCTGATTGTGTATGCTAGTGACGCCACTGAATGGTGTCAGTACCTCCAGAATCTCTTCCTCTTTACTCGACACATTCGAAAGCATCGGATTCTGAGCTACCAACTGGAAGGCAAGTCTGCTATCTCCCAACAGGAACTGGACCTGTTCAACAGAAGCCGGAGCATCATCCTTGTGCTATCTGCTGAGCTGGTGCAGAGTTTTTATCTCCCTTCCGTCCTGCAGAGCCTTCAGGAGGCTTTATGGCCCCCCCACAAAGTAGTCAAGCTGTTCTGCGGTGTTAC
Organism: Apaloderma vittatum; assembly: GCF_000703405.1. Taxonomy (NCBI): domain Eukaryota; kingdom Metazoa; phylum Chordata; class Aves; order Trogoniformes; family Trogonidae; genus Apaloderma; species Apaloderma vittatum. Next base: position 41,959 of record NW_009705500.1, on the reverse strand, counting down.
AGACTGTGATGACTATTTGACCTTTTTCAAAGACTGGCCTCAGTGGCAAGAACTCACAAATGATGATGAGCCTGATGCTTACCTTGCAGCTGTCAAGAAGGCTATTTCAGAAGGTAAGGTACCGGCCGTGGAGTTGTGCTTCCTGGTCGGGGTTGGATGAGGGAGATGTGTGATGTCGTTTATCCTTATTTTAACACTGGTAATGTGTTTCACTGAAATAGAAGACTAAAACAAATTGCAGAACCATTGTAAACTGGGAAGTTTTGCAAGCCAGTTATTCTATGTGTAGTCAATTGGTCCCTAATTCTAGAGAGATTACCGTTGACTCACGGAGAACTTCTGAATTTGGAGGTTATTTTAGGTGCCTGGTTTTGAATGCAAATCGAAAATAAAAGCTGAGTATCTTTAAAGTTCTGCCTGTAAATATTGTGCCCTGCAGTTTATTGAAGCTAATTCATGGAAAATTATCTTTTCTTTCAGACTTACATTTCTGTCATACCAGAACCAAAATAAGGTTTCCTAATATGTATTCTCTAGCATTGGGCCTAAAGTCAGAAATATAACCGTAAAGGCAACAGATCAGCTTGTTACCTGTGATGGAATGGCAGAGACTAATTGGACTGATGGCCTTAAATGTAAGCCAACCAGTCTGAAAGCAATCGCCTTGTAAGGAGTACGGAGAACTTACCAGTGCAGACCTGTTAACAGCTGGAGACTACAGAAGCTCAATGTACTGAGTTTTAATAGAGTCTGAACTGTCCTGAACTCCAGAGGAGCATGTAGTTCTCCTTCCTCATAGCTTCTGTTGAAATGAAGGTGAAGAACTCTGGCAAGTCATGCTGGTCAGGATGTTTTTATGATACTACCATACTTAGTGTTATCAGCCTTATCAGGATTGGAGTTCTGTCATTGCACCTTGGATTAAAATTTATCTGTATTTAGTGGCATAAATGAGGCAGTGCAGTCTTCTAGTGTGTTTGGTGTTGTGTTCATAAAGATGCTTTTGTGCCAGGATGACATCAACAGTAATCACAATGACAAATTTATTACCTTAAAAATAAGTTTTGGAAGTCATGATCTTGGCCAAAAGAGTCCCTCTGAAAAACAGATGATTTGGGTAGTGTGCTGAAGGATGGCATTGTCAGGTAACTGGATCACAAAAGATGTTTTCTAGTACTTTTAAAAACTCGCATAAATTCAAGTTTGCATTCTGCTTTCAAATGCTCCTAAAATCTCTTTGTTTTCTGATGGTTAACCTAGGACTAAAGTAGTCTGTCTTCTTGGCTTTCATCCTGAAAGAAGACAGAAAACAGTAGCTGAGCTTTTGTACTCTGAAAAACAAAACAGAGATTAAATTAGCTTTTCTGACACTTTCTGGCAAAAGTAAAAGCTTAGTTACTGTTTTTCTCCAAACTTGGGTCTAGAGCATGGCACCAGTATTTTATTGGTTTTAAATATGCTATTCAAAGTTAGATTTAAACAACATGGCCCTGGATTACTAGTGTTAGTGGTTTTACTTAACAGGTCCTAGGACAGTCAGAGTTATTTTAGGCCAGAGTAGAAGTAAGTTCTAGCGTAGCTGAAGAGTGCATGAGATTACAAAGGGATGTTGATCCTGAAATCTCTTCCCGGAGTCAGCTCTCACCAGTCTCTTCAGGTTTCCTGCATTCTGAGCGCACAAAGCACAACACAGGGTAGAAGATTCCTGCTTTCTGGTCTGCAAGTGGAGCAGGAAACGCAAATGTCTCTGTGCTTCATTAGATGGACTGGTTTTAGTGGGAGGTTTCATGTAGCCAAGTGGATCCCAACTGGTGAAAGGATTTCACCCATCTTGCTTGTGTTGGGTGCTTTAGAAATCAAAGAGAATTTGATGTGAAGGGAAGGGGATGCATGTGGGAGTGGATCAGCTAGAAACCACCCTGCTTCTCTAGAGACAATGTGTTTGTCAGAGGGACACACCCTTGCATTTTTATGCGGGTACGATGTATCCGTTGGCAGTAGTGCACAGAATGCAGAGCCCTGTCAACTGAAGAGCAGCAGTCAGATGCAGTCAATGAAATGTACTGAGCTGACCTGGTTCTCTTCCTGCATTTCAACGAGCGGTTCGTGCAGGTGAGGTAGCTCTCTCTGGGTACAGCTGACTGCCCCTTGGCACACTGGGGGCTGTTACCGGGGGATTTGGGTGCTGGATTTTTCCAGCACTTTGCAGAGCCCACCCTGGGAAGAGGCAGAGGTCAGTCTTACTGGTAGTGCTATGCTGTCTGTCTGAGCAGCTAGGGAAGTATGTCCTGTGTGCCTGGCTGTTTAGCGAGCTGGCTGCCATATGTCTGTGGCAAAACTTCTTTGGGGTGCGGCACTACAGTCGGACTTTTCACAGTTGGACATAGAGTCATTCTCCCAGTGTGTCATCTCTGCTGAGAGTGAGCATGCATTGAAAAAACTTGTGCTTTATGTGTAGATGGTGTTTTGAAAGGGAGGTTGTGCTTTGAATTTTTCTTGTTGTTTCTGTGTAACAACAACAACAACAAAAACCAGGTTGTCTTCTGTTTTCTTACTTGAACAAGTATACACTGATCTCAGACTGACTTCAGTATATCTCAGAAATATTTGACTGAGAGCAAAAATGAAATAAAACCAACCTCATTTGCTGTGAGGTCTGCTGTGGCATTTTCAAAATATTTTCCTATATAAAAATTCAGAATTTCTGGACTTCTGTTACTGTTATGGGAACCTTACCTAATGTGAGCTGTCAGGTATGTGTAGGAGTTGGGTTATGTCAGGCTGTTCCTTCATGCGCATCAGAGCAGTTGCCAAGGGAAGCCATCCAGTGTCACTCTGACTCTTGTAATGGAAGAACCTACTTAAGATAGGCTGGTTTCACAGCAAAAGTATTTGGATTAATGTGTCAGATCCTACCTCTGTGTGGGGAAAAAAAAATAGGTGACCTCTGCCGTCATGTGATTCTACAGACCAAGTTTTGTGAATGACCTCAAATGCAAATATTCCGATACTTCCTCTGAGGAGAAGACAACCCCAGGTGTACACACTTCTCTTTTTGGGTGAAACTGTGAAAACTTTCTTCTTGGTTGGTAATAAAAAAGTAGCATCTGTCTTGTAGTTTGCTTGCAGCTAACCCCAGCGTGAGTGACTTAAACTAAGAGTGTTTGTGACAACACACTCCTCCCATAGATGTACACAGCCTGTGCTCTGCTCCCAGGAGTTTGTTTTTAGGAATTTAGGTTAATGTGAAATTATTTTCCTGGGAGTCTTCCTCTGGGAAGTACTTCTCTCCACATGCGTTCACGAGCACTTCTAACTGCAGTGTCAGCACTCGTTGAAAAATGAAGCCTGATGCAAAAATGCCTGAGCTTCAGCTTCCTGGTTGCTGAATCCTGAGCTAGTGGAGCATATGACACAGGACATGGTGATGGCAACTCCCAGAGCCTGCACACAGGCCCTACTCAGGCTGTGCTCTTGCCTCTAGCGCAGCTGCTAGGCTGTGGTTTGTTTAGTGCATCATGGGAACATGACACCGCCAGACATCACATGCCGAGGGCTATTTTATTTTTCATCAGTTTAGTATGAATTCAGAAATGAGGAAGCATTTGTCTGGCTTTGTTGAGAACTAACTATGTGCTGACACTGGCTATTGCTCTCTTGTAGTTGGGGCATTTTTACTTCTACAGTTTCTCAGTGCTGGCAAACTACAGACAATACGAAGGTTTGCATTTGTGGGCACTCCTGTTACCTGTGGGGAAGTTTTTCAGGCTATGCAGTCACTGTGCTAGTGGTGCGGAAGTGCTCAAGATGGCACTTTACAAGCCAGTTTAGGTCCAGCAGGGTACAATCACCAGCCAGGGTGCAGTTAGCAGCTCTTGTCTGGCTTGTGACACCGCACCATGCTGTGCTGTATATATTGGGCAGCTGGGAGTCTGTATCGCATGGTTGGAGCCAGTGACCTTTCTCTTCCTCCTGTGTTTTCAAAGGTCACTTAACATCTGTTTTGTATTATGCACATTTCAACTTCTCCAGTTGATTTCAGCCCCTATGTATGTTGTCTTGAAAAGTTTCGTATTTCCCCTTTTAGAAGCTGATGTTTCCAAAGCATTTACTAATTAATCAGTTTCTGTACCCAAGCCAGCTCTTGCAGGGAAAAACCCAGGGAAGGTCAACATCTGCCTGAGATTGCTAATGTGGTAACTGAGTGTAGCAGCCGTTGTGAACTGTGCTGTTGAAGGACAAGTGCAGCCTTGACTGAGCAGAGCTCTGGAATGGAATGGACAAGATCAGTACCAGTAAACTTCTTGCAAAACTAGGAGGGCCGGAAGTGGGTGTAAGGAAGTATGTGGTGAATATGGAGGACAATGGGCAGTTGAAAGATGAGAATTTTGCTGGAGCCCTGTAGATGAGGAAGAGCTACTCTACCTAGTGAGGGGCTCCTCAAGAGATGCTAGAGACCAAGGCAGTGAGCTTTTGTTGGAAGGAAAATGGCATAATACAAACCACATAAGCTGTTGTCATTCACCCTACTGTACGTGTCAAGGAATTGAATTGACTTTGCGGCTTTCTTGTGTTGCACTGGTGAAATCACCAATGAAACTTCAGAGCATATCACAGAATAGTTCAGGTTGACCAAAACCATGCCCAGTGAGATTTTGATTAGCTCTACATCTAGAGACTTCACAGTCTCCTCTGAGCAACTTGTTAAAGTGCTTGACCACCTGCAGAGTAACAAAGTGTTTACTAGCACTCAGGTGGAATTTCATGTGTTTCAATTTGTGGCCATTGCCTCTTGTTCAGTCAGTGGGCACTATGACGAAGAGTCTGGCTCCCTCTTTTTCATACCCTCTCATCAGGTAAACATTTGTAAATTTCTCTCCAGTCGTCTTTTCTCCAGACTGAAGAATTTCCAGCTCTTGCAGCCTCTCCTTATGTGAAAGATGCTGTGGTCCCTTAATCATCTTTGTGGTCCCTTAATCATCTTTGTAGTCCTGTGCTGAACTCGAGCTGTAAAGATATAGTAATCTTGGAATAGGCTACTTGGAGTTTGAGGTCAGTTTGGACAGATGCATAAGATGTTCTCAAGGGTGTCTCAATGCAGGGGGATGAAGTGGTAGTACGCAGGAGATTCCTTCCTGACACTTCTGTAATTATTCGATTGCTAACTTTTGCTCATCTCTACCATTTAGGGCTAGAGCCCTAAATTCACAGTGAATTTTAAAGTTTTGACAGGAGCTACTCTCCTCTTACTTTGGGGTTAATGATAAATGTTCAGTGGTAATACACAAGTTCCTGTTTGTTATGTATCCTGAGATTCCCTCCGAAAAGCAGTTTTTTTCTGGAGTAGCTCATTAACCAATAGTCTTTCTGTGGAACAGTGTCAGAATTTGTTCATTCGATGTCTCAGACAGGCCCCATGTTAGGCCTTGATGAGCTTATGACCTTCTGCTTCACCGTGTAACTATTTTTGGACACAAGCACAGTGAAATCCTGTGTTATCTGGTATGTTATACCTGAGATCTCCTGAGGAATGACAAAGCAAATACCGTAACCTAGAATAACAGTTTGTGGCTTTTGTAGATAAATTTGAGCACTCTCTCCTTTCTTTCCTCCGCTGAAAAATATAACTCACACTGAGTACTTTTAAGGGCAGTGTTTCACTAGAAACCGCAGAAGCCACCAGACAGTGCCAGAGCTGCACACTTCAGTATGGAGCAGTGGTGATCTTATCTCAGGTGCCTTCTACAGCAATTCATTGAGGTGCGATTGCGGTGCTTTGTACTGTACAGTGATGTTGGTAACTGTTCCTCTGACAGTAGCAGCTACTGTATCTGCTGTGCTGTGTCTGTTTCTGGCAGGTAGCACTTTAGTCCGACGGTGTCAGCCTAACCCTGAGACTTGCAGGTGAGGCAGTGTTGAAGAGGATGGCATGAAGTGGGAACTGCAACCTCGCTCCCCATAGGTCTTTTCTGTTCTGTGTGGGAACACGTTCCTACAAGAGGGAATGCTGTCTTGTGATTTCCAGCGCCTGTGGAGTTTGCTGTTGCATGTGGAGGCTGAGCAAGACCTGGTGATGTAGCAGCTCTGTCCTATGCCGCTCATTACATTTCACAAAATATGGCCACTGAGGAACATCGGATGCAGAAACTAATCCTGCTAGGAAGAGACATGACACAACCAAGTACTTTATGGGAAGGTTGTGCCACGGCCTTAAAGGATATTCCCTGGAAACAGAGCAGCCAAAAAGAGTTCTGCAAGTTAATTTGACATCACTGGTCACCTTCTTAGAGAAGGATAATGAAGTTATGTCAGATCAATGCCTCTATGAAACTGCCGCCTTAAGCTTTCGCCTTAGAGAAAATGATGCTTAGGGACATCTTACATTGCTGGGGAGCTAATACTGTATCTGTGAGGCTCTAGCTTGTGAGCAGAGATCAGTTCATGCAACTCTTAACATCCTGTGATGTTCCTCTAGCCCTGCTGGAGGAACTTTACTTGTCTGTGTGAGATCCTAGTGTTGTATTTTCCTCACCAGCTGATCTCTTCAAGCCTCATACTGTGATCATACATCCTCATGATATTCCTGAAGGGTTTCCAGTCCTGTGCATGCAATCCTATTCTCTGCAAGATCTATTTTGGCCCTCAGGAGGTTCTAGCAAGTGCAGGCTAGATGTAGATGCCTGTGCCAAGCTTGTGATGTATGCTTGCATCTTCAGTCTATTTGGATGTCAAAGCACAGCAAAGTAAGCAAACCAGAGGTAGAAAGAGACAGGAACCAATGTACAGACCTGGAGAGACAGAGAAATGTGATGCTGGGGACTGTTTGGTGTTTACTTCTGGCTCTCAGTGCTCTGTGGAGGAATATGCTCTGAGTAGACCTATCTCAGAGAATTGTATCCAGCATTTATTTTTGCTGTCTTACTGGAGTGGCATTGAAGATATGAGGTAGCATGTTTATCTGCTGTACTGCAGTCCTCCATCCTTCCCTCACTCCATTTTTTCCCCCTCTTTGAAGGGGCAAAGTTAAGCGAATTCTTAAAACTCTATTTTTCTCTGTTTTACTGTGTCGAAATAGAAGATAAGCTTCTTTGACCCTGCTCTTTGAAGAGGAACGGGTGTCGTATTAGCCAGCCCTCTGGGTGCAGTGAGAGTCTGCTTCATTATATGGGAGCTCTGCAGCCTGGCTTGTTCTCAGCGCCTGTCAGGGAGAGGAAACCGTGACGCTTTTGCACAGGAGCTAAGGTTGAGAGAACATACTGGTAGCATGTCCTTCCTTGCAGATGCTAGTGTGATTATAAATTACTGGTGCTGGAAACAGAGACATCAGAGAGCTGGTTGAATTAATTGGAGAAACCTTCACTAAGCCCCAAAGTCCTACTGAGAGAAATGCGTGAATGTCCTTATCCATCTGCAGCAAACGGGATCAGGCGGTTCTTCCCAGCTGCGGGATGGATGCACTGTGTATCATCGAGGTACTTCAGAAAGTCCAAGTTTATGCACATTAAAAGCAATATCTCACAGTTCATCTTTCCTGACATTATGAGATTTAAGCAGTGCTAGCATAGGTGCGTAATAGCTTTCTAGACAGAAATAGTGAAATGATAGCCCAGAACTAGTAAAGTACAGAAACTGGTGTGGTTAGGAAGAGTCAAACGAGAATAGACCTCATGCACACTGCAAATACTAATACTATTTTTCTGTAGCTTATGATTCTGATAATTTTCCCCCAGATTGCTTTAAGGTAATGACTAAGCCTAATTCTAGTATCTGCCAATGCAAACTGCAAAGCTTCAAAACACCTGCCTAAACACGTGACCATCACTGATGGCTTCTTCTGAGTTTGGAACAGCTGAAGTAATTTTGGCAAAATCTTTGCGGAAGTGTGAAGTCAAACCAATGATGCTTTACCGAGCAGGTCTGAAGAAGCGTATGTGACAGACTTCAGGTTGTTTCAGAGACCTTTGTTGTGCACTTAGACAGTTGTTTGGCTTCTAGGCTTGCATTTTGTAGGATTTTTGTGACTTGTTACCACAGAAATCTTTCAAGGCGTTTTTCAAAAGTGGCTGGAGACTAACAATGAATCTTGAGTTTCCCAAGGGGAAGTTTCATCAGTAGCATTGGCTGACTTCAGCATGGACCGCTGCAAAAGAGAGTCGTCTGCTTTGTTCTCCACCATTGAGGTGGTGTGGTGCTGGGCTGCAAGGGTGCTATTCTAGGAGAGACTATTTGAAGGAGAGGGAGAGTCCTTTCAATAGTAATGTGGCCTTAGACCTACTGAAACCACTTGTAGAGCCGCACCTTTAGTTAAACAGTGATCTCCTGTTGGGAAGTTTCTAAAGCAGCTATGCGGCTCTCTTAGGTGGAATTCCAGTTTTGTGGGCTTTTATGTGGACAATCTTTCCCCATGCAAGTGTTGTGCATTGTGCTTAGAGTGAAGCAAAGAGATACTGCAAGAGGAGAGAGAATTAGTCAGAAGGTTGGATGTTCAAGTTCCTTGCATGTTGTTGTTCATGAAGACTTGAATCGGTGATGGATGTGCTGTGATTCTTGGCACCCTCAAAAACTGTGTGCCATGCATATACTTTTTCAGTCTGTGTTGTCTCCTCCTGGCACTGGTGCTTGAAGTGAACTGTTCCAGCCTCTTTCTTGAGGTTTTGGTCATATACACAGTGACCATTGTCTGAGTGGCCAGAATCCTGTGTCTTCCTCAGAAGCTCTTTCCCATCTCTGCCCTGTTCCTGTGCACCACAGCTAGTTCTTTAGATTTATACACTTAATCCTGTCACAAATTTACCACCAAGTCTGTGAGACCCTCAGGCTAATCTAGACCTCAAAGAATTATAAAGAGTTGGCTTGCCCTTTCTGAGCCATAATAGCCCGGCATGCTTTCAGCTTGAGGCAGGCATAGTGCAGTACGGGTTTGCTTGAACCTTAGTGAAAGAACTACAAGCACTCTCTAGACATGGTCAGATAAACCATGTTATTTCTGTGGTATAAGGGAGATTCTGCCTTTCACCCCTGAGCTGGCAGCTACTGTCTTTCCAGGAGGTATAAGTGGAATGTATAAATGTTCCTCCTCATCCTGAAGTTCAGGGACTGGCAGCTTAGCTTACGCCCCCGTTGTCAGCTGCTAAAGCAGAGATCCTGGTCCTGCATCTGGCTCACATAGCCAAAACCATGCTCTTTTCCACTGGTTCTGCTGCGTGGGCCATAGCTTTTGGTGAAATAAACACAAGAAGGGGAAACAGGAAGGGGAAAGAGTGCTGTAATGGGTGCAGTTGTTTTTTTAAACTGCTTCAGCTCTTTCTGTTGTGAACATCTGCCCCCAGACAAATGTGCAGTTTTTCTTTGTTTTTTTAGCTCAGCAAACTCACTAAGCCAGGATACTTCTCTGGAGTGAGCTATGCATTTGTGGTGAAACAAAGTCTTTTCTGGATAAGTAACAACACTGTAGGGCAGTGGTGGTACTCATATGCCTGATTAGGTAACGGAAAAAGACATTTCTTCTCCAGGCCTGTTCAAAGCTATCTGATAAGATTTTTAAGATAATTTGGCACCATCTCAGAACAATTTTCTGAGGGGTCTGTATTTGAAGAACGTCTGTTTTACTGGGGTTGGAGGGAAACCTGTGCTGGATTCAGACTGCGTGCTTTCCCTGAACTCTTGCACACTGCAGCTGTAAGAGTCGTTGTTACCTTTGGTGCATCTGATTCTTTACATTAAAGGTCCTGCTCTCAGCTCAGGGCTGCTGGTGAATGAACAAGCACTGTAAGTTTGAAAGACTTTTGGAAGAGGTCACAAAGTGCAATTTCCTCTTTAATCTGCGATAGGATTACTGCGTGTTGTGTCATTGTGGGGAAATTGCTGAGCTTCTGTGAAACTTCCCTGTGCTTTAGATCTCTGTGGATAGTACCTTCATGCAACCTGCATTATTACAGACCTGAGCTGCTGAGGAAGAGGGGGCTGCAGACCAGTGATCCTGAACTGAACCGTGTAAGAGGCCATCCGGTATTCGTCTGCAGTCAAGGCAGAGGCAGCTGAGGAGTGTTGCTGGGGCAGATGATGTATGGGAGGCAGTTTCCCAGCTGTTACCTGTGTGGCACCGTATCTATGACAAGAATTCCAGAGACATGTTAATCCAGTTCCCGTTTCCATCTGTTGCTAGTGCAGGAAGGACTTCCCATCCTGCGAGGTGCAGTGGCTCTATGTGTCAGTCTGATCACAGTTACTTTGTAGCTGACTTTGCCTCCTCAGTTCCGTTTTCCATAATGAGTGCCAGCCCAAGCTGGAATCTAGTGGTGATGTTTGTCCCTGAACTGGAATACTCCCACAGAAGGTAACTTTGATCCTGTGGATTACCTTCCTGTTTTCTGTCAGTTCCCCATCTGATTGAAGTTTTTATTTTACCACTCTTTTCTAGCATCTGATATTTTTTCATATTTTTTGTTCTTGCTTTCTCTTCTGTGTTCTCTCTGCTCTTGTGGCTTTTTAGACTTTCCTTTCTTAACCTTACTGTTCTTAGAACTATGTATCAAGTTTCCTGTTCCAGCAACCCAAGTATGGTATTTATTGGCCATTTCTCATCCCTACCTTCTAGTATTTACAGAAGTGATATGGAGTTGCCATTGGCTTTCTGCAAATAATTTTAATTTCAAAGATTAAAGAAAAAAATAACTTGGAAGCAGCATTTGGGAACACTGAACCGAAAAGAATTAACAGATTCTTTTACTTGGGTTAAATTTTCATGAAGATCATGAAGGCTTCTTGCATTCCACTGCAAGGACATTCTTCTCCTTTCAGTTACATGTCTAGTTCTAAAATATAACAAAGGAAACCTGTTCCTTGAAGTTTATGCGAGATATGCTTTATAGAGGAACTGTGGAGTAATGTATGTTTTTGAGTATTAAGGATATATATTGTCTTTTAGGTTACAAAGGTAAAAACCTGTACCTTCTGGCTTCTCACAGTTTGCTAAAACATTGATCCTGTCAGCTGGTCTCTTAATAAACCTCACAAAGGGTTATTAAATTGTATGAACTTGGGTTCTTCATAAGGATACAGCTGCCCTAAGAGATGCCCAAGTGTGTGTACACACACTGGCTCAAGCAAAACTTGGCCTGTTTCCTCAGTCGAGAATGGTAACTAGTTTATGGTAACTTCCAACTTTACAGGACATGTGAAATGTGACTGCTTGTTTTAGGTGCTAGGCTTGTAGATGAGCTGCTTGGGGTGAGGGCTTTGGAGAGAAGGGGGAGGTGTCCCATATTTTATTTATTCTGTATGAACAGCTTTATGAAGTCTTACATTCTCCTGTGTTTTTGTTTCTCACCTGCTGCTTTTCTGTGTGCTTCTCTCCACCCTGTTGAAAGGGAAAATGCTGCTCTAGTATAATGCAGTTTTGAGGGTTTATCACAAGGTGTTTTACTGCTGAGCATGTATCTCTGGTAAAACGGGGGCTCCGAGGTTGGCATGGTGAGAGAGAACTTTCTCTGCTTTCCCTGACTATGTTGTCAGCACTCTACCTGCTTCTTGCAAATGCAGCTGGAATTGCTCTAGGAGACTTGATGTCCTTGTTTGCATTTGGCAAAGGCCAGTTGCAAGCTTCAGGTGCTAGCAGGAGCTCTTTCTGAGGGCCTTCGCCCTTGCTCTGGGTCTACTGAGAAGAAAGTCCGAGGCCTTGTGTAAGCTCCTTGTCTTGGCTCGTGAGCTGTGTGATGGATGGAGCAGGCAGTGTTTGCAAGGTGCCAGCGAGGGGGTAGTCTGCACACGTGGGATTTATAGGGACAGGCTGTTGCCCAGTCCTGCCATTTGCATTAATATCTGGCTGCCAGAGTGGCCTGGACAGGCTGCTGGCTCCTGAGTGTTCACGTGTCCTGTGGTGTCAGGGCTGACTTGTGAGAAACCGCAGCTGTCGGCTCCCTGCTGATAGCGGGTGGCTTGGCCGGGAGGAAATGGATGACGGAGCGAGCTGCTGTACAGCAGCAGGTCAGCATAACTCACTGCTCCATATTAGTTTCTAAAGCTGCTAAATGGCTTGTGAAACGTGTGGCCGTGCCTGAGTTTTCCCTGGGACTTTCCCCGGGTGTGAGTTTCTGCTGGGCAGCTGTGTGTGGAGCCCGACGGGGCAGGTGAGAAGGGGCTGTGGGGGCTGCTCTCTGTAGCTCAGCTACTGATACTTCCTGGAGGGGGGTATGTTCTTCAAGGGGAAGTGTGATTGGGTGTCTTGGACCACATTTCCTCCCCTTGCTGTTCTCGCAAGCATTTCACAGACTGGCAAAGATGGCTTGAAGTGTAGCCTTCATTTAAAGGGGCACAGAAAGGCCCTCTAGTCAAGGCAGAGCCATTTATAAACACAGGCTCTTGACCTACGGCAGCTACTCATGGAGAAGCTCAATTCAGGTATTCACTTTCTAATTAATCTGTTGTTCTCCTCCGTAATGGCTTCTCTAGCCTGGGTGTTATTACAGTGACATAATTGCAGATCTGTACGTGCAAATGAGTTGTCATTACTCAAATATCTTAGTGAGTGGGAAGCCTGATCTAACAACACATCCCTTTAGAACATAGATGTGATGGGATGATTTTCCCTTCCAGTGTTTGCATGTGCACAGGTCAGTAGCACATGACTGAAACTTGCAAGATGACCACAGCATCGTTTCACTGCTTGTGTGGGAAGTTGGTAATTTCAGAATTTTCTGAATGAAAAAAACGGATGAATAACTCATACCCAAAACCTGGAATGCCTGTTCTGTCAGCTGTTAATCCAATTACTGATTAACATTGCTTTTTTCTTCCTGTATTACCTAACAGCTCTCTTCTAACGTATGACCTCCAGGCAGTCAACCCGGTTACAAGAATGCGGAAGTGCAATACCAGAACTTCTTAAAAGCTCAAGTTATTCTTTATTTGTTAATATGTTTCTATTAATTTTCTATTATCAAATAACATCAGTAAAGCCGAGAGATTGGGGAACTTGTTCTGTCCCTGCTCCCCTCTTGTCCTTGCTTACTATAGGTGTTGTAGCTGAGATCCACAGCTTTAAGTTTCATTTTCCTCTGAAATGAACCATATGCTGGGCAAGTGAGGTACAAGTTACCACACTAGTGATTCCATATTGGAGTGGGGTTGATACCCTTAGCATCAGGATGCTGGCAAGTGTCAGCTTGTGCATATGTTGCAGGAACATTAATGCTTTGCTGTAATTTGGTCACCACTGGCTCTCTCTTATCTGTGGTGAGCTTAGTTTTTCTGATTTAGTCATACTGGAAATAACCAACAGAGATTACAGAGACACTATTCTAGTAACAATTGCCTCTTCTCCTCCTCTCCAAAAGCCGTGGTGTCTTGCTCTGCATGTGCCAAACGCCTGACGCAATAGCTATCATGTAAGGGAAGGATGTGGGACCACTGCTTGATTTTGTCCTGTGCAGCTGGGCATTCCCAGGTGGATGTGATCTGCCCTTTCCTAAGAGAAGAGTTTCCCAAAACTGGGATCTGGCTCTTGCAGTTGATTACTTTGAGCAGCATCAAAATACTGAGTTAAGGAATTTAAAACCTCAGTCTGTTTTTTGTAATATTTAGTACTACTGTCTGAAAATCCAAAAGACCACCTTCAGTGCATAGTTTTGTGTCAAAGTAGTCTCTTAGTCAAATCTGTGGATTTGTGTTGCTGCAATATTAAAATCTATTTGATAAGTTATACGTACAGTTCTGTCCATGTCTGAAATGTTCATGTTGGTGGTGATGCCTTACTTGAACTTTAGAGCTGCAGATTTTTGGCTCTACTCTTCCTACAGCAAACATTAAAGCAGCAATCTACTTGTACTCATGTGAGTAGGCTTATCTGCCATGTGGAGTGATTCACGTGCTTGATGTTAAGCATTTGTGCACCACTATTTGTGACAAAAATTTCAGGTGAATGATTTGCTGACATTTTGTGGCTTAAAACCTGTCTCCTGAAAGAAAATTTGTGTAAATATCATTCATAAAATCCTATCTAAATATATAGAAAATACATATATAGATTTAAATTCCTGACTGAATTCTAGCTTCACTGTTTGAAACTAGCAGGACATGAACACCTAACAGAAGCCTGCTTTAATAACTTTGGTTCTCATGATTTGTGGAAGCTTGATGTTCCCAGAGGTTGAGGGATTCTGAGCAAAACCTGAACTGTTGGCAGCCTCACTGCATGGATGGCACAGATTAGTGCAGTTGGTTGCTTAGGTCTTCCTCATCAGGACTGAGCATTTTAAACAGAACATTTCTTACTAATATAAAAACTCTGCCAGTGCAAATCTGAGATTTTATCTCGTAGATATTATGTACTTCTCTTTACAGATGTGTTATACAGTAAGTACTATAAAAACAATAACTTCTCAAATATTGTCTTAAATGCTTGACTGCTCTACAGTTTTACAAGGTTTGGAAGATTCTGGCCGTGAGAGATTAGAGTTTTAAGAATTCACACTAGTCTTCTGTCAATGGGAAGTCAGTGACTTTCACTTGAAGTTTTGGGAGACAGGGAAAATGATATGAATCATGAATAAAGAGCTAGAAAGTAGTAGTGTGCTAGATGAAAAATAGTCTGTTTTTTCTCTGTTTGCGAAAAGCATTTCTTAGCAGAGGTAGGAGACCCATAATCTATATTAGTTCTTGCTAGGGTTTTTTGCAGCTAGTGATAGCAGTTCAGTTTTGTCCTGATGTGGCCTAGAACAGAACCAATTCTGTTCAGTGATTTTACTTTTCATCTCGGTCTCTTCTAAGAAGCTGTACTTTCTGAAGTTAAGGACATATTTTTGCAGGCAGCACCTGCTTCTAGAAGTAATAATGCCCAATGTTTCTAGTTACTACCAGGGATTGGGATGCAGAACGGCTCTTCTTATGCTTGCTCTTCTGGTGACCAAGGTCGCTGCTGGATCTTGTGTGACATGTTACGGTGCTGTAAAGTAAAACATTCTTAAATAAAAGGTCACACCTGTGGGGAGGAACAGATAGGACTGGTGTCCCAAATCTGACCAACAAAAGTATTCCATGAGGGATCACAAGGGTTAAGCCCTCTTCTTCAATGGCTGATGTCTGAGAAGGGCTCTGTCCATTCTTCTGCCTTCGATTCCAACCTGTGAGTTCCTGAAACTATTTCCCAAATCCAGCTCCTGAATCTCATTTCCTGTCTGCAGCTGAGCCCAGTCTGGGAGTTTCCTGGTGCCTGCCTGCCTGGCAGCATCAGTGGTGATTCATCAGGGGAGTTTTGGTATTGATTTTGTCTATATTTAATTATTTTCTTAATAGTAGTAGTGTTGTTTCATTAAGACTGTTTTAGTTTTCTTTTCCAATCTGTAAGCCGCTCTCCCTTATTCCCTTTTCCCTTTCCTTTTGAGGAGAGGGGTTAATAGAGAACATCTCTCAGTCTGTCTAGTAGCCAGTGCTAACCCTTGACAAGTTTGCTTGCTCTTCCATCAATATCCATGCAGTTACTGGGGAACAGGAATGAGAACATTGTTGTGTACATACAGGCTATAGGATTGCATGTTTTTACTCCTGGGTCTGTTTGGGTAGAGTACTGTTACTCTTCAATACAAAGGCTCTAGTATATTTCATTTTCACTCTTATATAGATACAGGAGCTTGTAGTTCTTGCTCGAGGAACAGCATCCCTGCAGGCTACTGCCTTGTGTTGTATTTTATTGATAGAATAATGAACTTGGGAGTTGTGGTGACCAACATAAGCAGGATCCAGAAAACTAACAGTACTACTAAAATGAAAGAGAAGTTTTTCTTCTTGTACTTTAGGAGAGGAAGACTTAAGGCTGCTGCCTGTTCTATGGTGTATTTGGAGCACGTCTGGAGTCAGATGGGCCCAGCTGCCCATCGTTCTTACATTAGGTGTTGCCATACTAATTTTCCTATCTAACATGAGAAGAAACTATCCACCTCAGCAAAGAGTGGCATTGTTTGTTTTGTAAGCACGTTCAGTGCTACTCCAGCACTTTTGTGTATTTGTGAATGTTTCCCAGTGATCCTCTTAAGGGAAAAAAAAGAAGAAGCTCTGTAGTTCCACTTTTTTCAACTAGATCCCCTTTTCTGAGGCTTACTTTGAGAAGAATAGCAAGTTAAACCCCACCATCTCCCTGGCTGTTTCTCAGAATGGCTGTATGTCATACGCATTTTCAGCAAAGGTGAGTGATGTAACAGGACTCTGTATGCTTTTTTTTAGACTCAGGCTGTGACTCTGTGACTGATACAGAAACAGAAGACGAGAAGAACCCAGTTTACTCCCCCAGATTTGCCATGAGTGAAGAACATGGATCATTCAAGAGTACTGGGGACCATCCAGTGGTGCAGCCTGGCCGGATACGATGTGGGGTACTGTATGTCCACTCTTCGGGCTTACCGTGGGCTGGTGCAACCCATTATGCTGCTTTGTAATGGGTGGCTTTACAGGTTTGGGAGTTAGTACCTAATTCCCTTTCCATCACCTTCTGTCTCAGCCCCCTGTCCTCAGTGTCTCTGCTTCATAAGCTTGGTTCCCTAAGTCCAGAAGTAGCTTGGGATCAGGCAGCACCCAGTGCTGTCTAGGCTGCAATGTCACTTATTGACAGATAGTTTCATTAACATAGCTTCTTGTCTTGTGTGCTGTGAGGCAGGTTCATGCTCTTGACTCCCCATCTCATTCTGGTGAGATTTAGGGATGGCAAGTGGAGTAAGGTGATTGTAATGAATCAATTAACTCTACAGCCTCGATGCAGTCTAGTGTCAGAATACTGGTGCATGTCCTGCAAATGACTCTGGAGAGCTTGGATCATGGCCTCCTGTCTGAAAAAAAGCATTTCGTAGTATAGATACAAAAAGTCCAAGTTTATTCCTTTGTTTCTGTTTAGAAAGAGGCCACCTACCCAGTTACTCCCTGACTCGAAGAAGCTTCTGAAAACCATTCAGAACTATAAAAATGCAGATGATAATTTATGCGTTAGTTGTAATGACAACCAAATCCTTGACTTAACAAAGTAAGCGTTCTTATGGTGTGAACCTGCATGCTGTAATGCCTTTTTCTCTTAGGTACAGACAACAGTTTATATTATCATGAAATGTAAACTAGATAGTGAAGTGAAAACTGAAGTTGAATTCTCTCCAGAGAATGCGTCACCTGTGCGTGTGCTGGCTGAGATGGAGAATGAGTACACGATCTCTGTGGAGGCTCCAAGTAAGCTGGGCTGAGATTCACGCCTCTCCTCTCCCCACTGCTTCCTTTCTATCTCAACCTGCCTGTCCTGAAAAGTGCCATAGGAATAATGGTAAAGGTTGCAATGCAGGAAAACTTGAGGCCAGGAAGTCTTGACCTTGCGTTCTCCTCTGTGATGCTTCTGTGATGAGGAACTGGGACAGACTGCTGCCTGGGGGCTCTGTTTTCCCCTCAGCCGTGGCAGGGTTGCTCTGTGGAAACACCTTACTGTATGTTCTGAGACCAGACTGCAGCTTGCAGAGCACTTTGAACTTAACTGTGTGTTGCAACCACCACCACGTGAGCAGTGGCAGGGCACCAAGAGAAAGTAAGTGCCAGTAAATAATTGCATGACTATAACAGGATGTGCTTAATATGTGATGATCTGTCTGTGATTAGAGCTGAAACTGTTTATCCTGGCTTGCCTTTTAATTGAAATATGTTCTGTCACTCCAGTTAGTTACATTTACAAAACCATAGATTGTCTAAACTAGATTGGTTAGACTTTAGGAGCAAGATTTTGGATTACAGATTGCTAGTAGTGTCCCAGCATGATTTTATTTAATCTACTTTGATCTGTCTTCTTGAAGAGTCGTAGTGCCAGCTCTGAGAAAAGAGGCTAATAGTCATTATAGCAACTTCTGTAAAGTCAGTAAGGTGGGCTAATTTAAAAAAAAATACCTTATCTACATAAAAATGTTCAGTTTAACCTGCCTTAAATCAAGACTTATAATTTAGACATGACTGTGGAAACTAACTTGCACTTTGAATTATAAACGTGACCCTCACATTGGTGGAGTGTACAACTATGTAAGCTCTGCAGTTTCTTGCAGTAAGAGAAATATAATTTTTATTTCTTTCATGCGTGACTGTACCTATTTCATAATTTCCTGAGTTGTTAACAGCCAAGCAGGGAAAGGTTAATTTCAGTGGAATTCAAGAAATTTGTGTTTCAAAGAGAGTTCAGACCTATGAATGCATACTGGGCAAAACATCAAGAGGCTCACAAGGGGCAGGTAGGAGATAAATCCTGTGCATGGGTAAAGTTGCAAAGCTGGAATTCTTTTAAGTTGATTTTGTTCAGATGCTAGTGAGGCTGACAGGGGTTTCCAAATCCCAAGTTACCGCTCTAGTTTCTCTCCTCTTCTTCCCCAGCTCTCATATTTATGGCACAGTTTAGAGACTGCTCCAGAGAATGCCAAGCAGAGAGATGTGGAGCTTTCTAGTTTGAGGTGTTGTAGTGTTAATGTTAGTGGTCTGGACTTCCATTAGCAGAGGACCTAGCAGGTTACAGGTGGTATGTGTTGACATAGCTATGAAGAAGATAGTTCCAAACTACTTTTTTACCTACTGTTCAGACTAACATAATCTCCTTTTTTTCCTGACTCTTCATGAATTCAGTACAACAGAAACTGTTCTGGTGTCTCACTGTCAGTATCTCTAAACTCCTCCTATCCTAAGGGAATTTGATGCAGTCTCATTCCAATTGTTTGTTCTTAATGGTGATTTCTTCTCTTTCTTTTCACAGATTTAACCTCTGGGATAGTCCCTCTACAGATATATTCAGGGGACTTGATGGTGGGAGAAACAAGCATCATCTATCATACTGACATGGAGGAGATCAGCAGTCTGTTGGCCAATGCAGCCAACCCGGTACAGTTCATGTGTCAGGTAATGACTCCAGCAAGCGGCTCTTTCAGAGGCTGGACAAGTGAACATATGCAAAAGTGCATGCCATGAAGTAGCTCTTGTGAAATGAGGAAATGCAAGGTTATTTAGGGACTTTTGTATAACATCCCCTTTTAGCAAATGCATTTGTGCTGCTTCTGTCTCTGGAGAAAAGAGCTGGCTAAGGTGATTCAGGCTATCCAACTAACAACAACAAAAGCGGTCAGTCGATACTCACATGTAGACCTTGATGACTTGAAATGATTGGGATGACAGAACTTGATATACCAGAAAGTACCATAAAATTGTTTGGAAATTTGTACCTAAGGGTTCTTGGGAAAGATACAAAAAGGTAGCAAAGATTCATACTAGTGGCATGAATGGTTTGTTTATTCTTAGCACTTACTTCTTTAAAGACAGTCCTCAGTTCTCACATCATATATTGCACAGTTGAGATACCCAAATCCTATTTGGAGGGGTAAAGCTTGCATAAGCAAGTTCTCCAGGTGTGTTGTCTTTGTTATCTGCTGGTATGTCCCTGATCAGCCCTGTAGCAGAAGCTGAAAAAGTAGTGTTGCTAGTCATCAGCATACCTGGGGCAGGGGAGACTGACTTCCCCTTTATTTGAAGTTGTGGAGCAGTTGATACTTCGGGAATAGGCATGCTTCCCAGTCCCTGGCGAAGAATGAGTCCAAAAGCCAAACCTAGAGTGTGCGCTGGAGCAATTCAAGATGGACTAGTTCATACTTAGAGCAGGAGTGACACGTCATGGGAACAGTTTCAGAAGTAAGATTATACCTGGCAAGAAAGTAGGAAGTAACAGTTTCCTGTGCTTCCAGTTGCATGAGTGACTTTCTCATTTTACTTGGTCTTGTTGTGGAGCATGTGGTTCTCACCTGCTCAGGTTATTGATGCTCTGTTTCTGGATCAGGAATGTTCTTTACTTGACCTGAGCATTGCTGCCTTTAGTGTTTAGGCCTACAGTTTTCTACTAAATAAAGAAACACGTTTTAAAGCTCACCTTAACTGAATCTCCAAACAAAATCACTTTCCATTTATCTCTAGGCTTTTAAAATTGTGCCATACAGCATAGAGGCACTGGACAAACTGTTGACTGAGTCACTCAAGAAGAACATTCCTGCCAGTGGCTTACACCTGTTTGGAATCAACCAGCTAGAAGAGGAAGATATGACAACAAGTAAGTTGAAAGATTTTTGCTTTCTTTTAAAATTTCATCTATATCAGTTATTTTACCTTAGAGTACTTTACCACTGCGGTGTGCGGTACCTGCACATGCTACCTCAAAAATCTTGGATGTTTGGAAGCTAAATTTCTGGTGATGCCTGTAGAAGGGAAATTGCCATTTGGGTTATGTGTTCCTTTTTTTATTATATGCATCAGTCTCACTTCCTTGCACTATGACAGATGCAGTTTTCTAGGGAGATTCAAACACAACCAAAATGAAAAGATGATACTCCCCAAATTGTGTCTCTCATTTTCTCCCTTGTTCCTCTCCTAGTCCTGTGTGGCATTTCTCCCCAGCCCAGTCCTTTTTCCCCAACCCCATGACTCTGCTCTGGTGTAAGGTGCACAGTGGGCACTCAGCAATTGGATTTGTTTGGCACCTTGACATGGTTGCCCTACAGCAGCTGGATCCTACTGGAATGATGAACTAAGAGGTCCTTGCAAACCTGTGATCCTACATGCATTAAGCTATTACAGTACCAGCTTCCTCACTAAAGGTCATAAGACTTAAGTCTGGAGATGCACTAGATACCTCAGTTATTTGTGCAGAGTTAGCTCCATTTTGAAACTGTAGATACACTTTTTAGGACTTTCACACCACCTTTGGTCTGTACACTTGCTGGGAATTCTGTATCTCGCCTACTGGCTCTGTTGCTGCTAGAGAGAAACTTAGATTCTAACAGGTTCCTGTTCTCACAGATCAGAGGGATGAGGAGTTGCCAACACTGCTTCACTTCTCTGCAAGATACGGGCTGAAGAATCTCACTGCCTTGCTGCTTACGTGCCCTGGAGCACTGCAAGCCTACAGTGTGGCCAACAAATATGGCCACTATCCAAACACTATAGCAGAAAAGCATGGCTTTAAGGACCTGCGCCAATTCATCGATGAATATGTGGTAAGAGGAAGCAGCAGCCCTTCTGCGTTGTCCCACAGCAGGTGGCACTTGGGTAGCTGTCCGTTCCTCACCTGTTCTCTCAAGGAGCCCACTTCACAATTCAACTGTCTTTGAACTAACCCCATCCCCAGAAAGCAGAACTCTGAGTTTTGCAGGTTATGACATGGACTTGGCTCCAGCTGTACCAGGCAATTGTTTCTGTGGGATCCTTTGCGTATGTGTGGTTTATCCTTTCTTTTCCATTTGAGTTGTTTCCAGCCTGTATGCTTGAAAATAACAAGCAGCTCCTTGATTCAGATCACGTGAATTCTTGAGCAGGTTTTATTTGCCTATGCTTTCAGTTGAAAAGTTATGCGTAATTGTCCCTAAGAGTTGTCTTGATGGTGGTTGATAGATCTGCCAGCCTTAGTGTGGTTTTGCCAGCCAATTAGAGTAGTGTTTAAGCTCTATGCAGGAGGCATGGGTGGTTCTTAGGTTTGGGGCTTGGTGCTTGACATAAGCATGAATTTAGGCTTATACATTAGAGTAAATAAAAATGGTTCCCAGTTCTGAGATCAGGAGGACTGCAGAAATTGTAAATTGCATGGTTAAAATCTTTGCATTGGGATAAGGGAGAGATGCCTAGAAAGTCCTTCCAACCTCTCACTGCATTGCTATGCTTTTCCCATCTCCTTGTCTCCACCGGCAAAGTGACAGACCTGTGTTAAGAGTAGGTCCTGCTTAAGCTGTCTGCAGCTTGGTACCAAGGCACACAGAGGATCTGCACCAGTGTGTCCGCTGCAAGATAGTGAATAGAAGCACTACTAGTATGGGGTATCTGAAAAGCCCAGTAAACTCCTTTACTCACCCAATGTTTTTCTCTGGCTAAAATTCCTCTGCGCCTCCCTAAAGCCTCACATGAGCTCCCTGCCTGACCCGTTTTGACTGTGGAGGAAGCACGTGTAGAGAGTTTTCACACGCAGGCCCATTGAGGTGGCAGTTGTGGATGGAAGAACATCTTGTAGTACTGCAACTGGTTAAGATGGCTGTGCTTGTGACATAGTTGGAACTTGGGGAGGAGGCTGGAATGAAGATTTACATTTTGCTCCCTTGTGTGGTTTGGTGAATACCTACACTGCCCTCCCTGCATCCCATGTTGCAATACTGAGAAAGGGCTCTGCTGTCCTGTGAATTGAAAGGTGCCTGTATTACATGAACAGCTGCCTACTGTGAGGTTTCCTGTTAATCTCACAGAAAAGGGTCTGTGTTTCTCACTCTAGGTGTTAACGTGCTGCTGCTAATGCCACAGAACTGAAACTGAATCTACACCAAAGCTGAAACTTTGCTTTCTTGAAAGTGCTCAGCATGTGGCAAGCTTTACCCCTTATGGTCAGCTATGGCTTGCATCAAAATAGCTGTTGACAAGCATTTGTATTTTTAGAATGAGTATAGCATATGTACTAAGAGTTTGCAGACATTGAGTAGGACATGAAATTAAGAGGGTGAGAGGCTGTAACAGCTTTACAGAATGTGTCAGCACCAACTAATTTCACCTTTCTTACCTATTATTACAATGTGCATCTTGAAGGTTGGACCCAGACAGCTGTAGTGGGGATTTAATTCCTTTGAGAAGCCTTAGTCTTCGGGAATGGGCTGGGTTTAGAAGTTTCTTTTCCAGCAGTGATGGGAGAATGAGATTTTTTCGCTTTTTTTGATGGACCAAGTTCTTTTTTTAAATGAGATGTAAACATTATTTTCTTGCTCTCATTCCTCTCCAGGAAACTGCAGATATGCTGAAGAGTCACATTAAGGAAGAGCTGATGCAAGGCGAGGAAGATGAGTCTGTTTATGAATCCATGGCTCACTTGTCCACTGATCTGTTAATGAAATGTTCCTTGAATCCTGGCTCCGATGAAGAGCTTTATGAATCCATGGCTGGATTTGTTCCTGGTGCCACAGAAGATCTTTGTATGTATATTCATAGAATCATAGAATCATAAGAGGGTTTGGTTTGGAAGGAACCTCTAAAGGTCATCTTATCCAACCCCTCTGCAGTAAGCAGGAACATCTTCAAGTGGATTGGGTTGCTCAGAGCCCCTTTTCAAGAGGCCTCAACTGGTCTGTGTCTCTTACACACAGTAGCACCTCAGATGAGTTTTAGAGTAAGGGCTTATTATGGCTTTTCTGCTCTCACCACAGGCCAACCATGCTCCAGTTCTGATGTTGGCTGGCTGATAAAATTGCTTGAAACTTTTCTTTAATTGCCAGTGTACGAGAACAGGAACTGGTTCCTCAGTGCTCTGAGGACTCCCTGAACCCTGAACAAGTGAATTAGTGTTTGGAAAAGACCAAATTTTCTACCAGGTCGTGCTTTTCCCTCCTGCAATCCAGGGAGGTCGGGACATTCTGACTTACAGACACTGATGGAAAATAACACTATGTAAGATGTGATTTTACTGACAACTGGGAAGCTGAAAAACAAGAGCTCAGCTTCTGCCTCAACAGCTTGAGAACAAAAGAAAGCGAACATCTAGAAATGTGTACTGAAAAGATTATAATTGAAAAATCATTATTTGAATCCACTTGATTTATTGCTACAAATGTAGAGCTGATTCTGATAAATATACAGATATTTAACTTTTTCACCGTTCCATTAATAATCAGTAAGACCAATTGGAAATATCAAGTTAAGAAATTGTAAATTTGGTGTTTCTGCTTATCTGCCTATTTGGTCTGGCTTTATTCCTCTAATATATTTTATGATTCCCACAATAAGCAGAGAATCTAGCTTACTGCAGTACAAGTACCTGCATAAGGTCTTCTAGTGTTTCTGCAGTTTGAAGTGTGCTGCCTCAGGCGAAAGGCCTTCTCACTGGAACACTTTCACTTATAAACTGTTTCTGTCCTAGGCTGGTTATCTCCTCTTCTAGATTAAACGATGCTATAAAACACATTTTCATTGATTACAGAGTCAAGAAGACTGTTCGTTCTCTGTCTGAAATCATAAATTCTTTTCTGTGAAGTTTTGTTTGGCTGCTGCAGGGGTAGTTTTGCTACCAAAACCAGAATTATTCCGCCTTCAGGTGGAGATAAGCAGAAAGGCTGGTTGGACTTCTAAGCAACAAAGCTGCTGTTGTTTGCAGTACTGGGAGTGAGAGTTGTTAGATGTTGAAAGCTCTGCCTGCAATCAGTGCACTTCTCAATGGGGTTAATTCACTAAGTCTGTGGATGGGGAAAAAAAAAAAATCCTAAAACCATTAAGCCCAACTTGTCCTCTTCCACTCCTGAAATGTACAGATCTCCCAGAAACTATGCAAGGGATATTCCTTTATTACAGGGGTGCAAATCAAGCTCCCTGTAACTTGCCACTTTTGAAGTGGACTCTGAAAAGCCTCTCTGAAAATATTTTCATATTGCTTCAGTTTTAGATCAGAATTGCTCCCTGTCAAGAAAACCATTTGCCAGCCCTGCAGACTGTTAGTGGAAGAACTAATTGTTTTAAGATGCTTGTTTGTTCTTTTCTGCTGAAGATCCCCACCTCTATCAGTCTGCTGTCTCATTTGCTTGTATGTGTGCGTCTCCTTGCCTGTTTCTGTCAAACAAACCACATAAAGTTAAAGAGTCTAAGTACACAAGTTTTTCTGCCCTGACTTACTGTGACTGACAGATCTCAGGAGGGAGTTTGGCTGGTGTTTTGGATGAATATGCATAACAGAGCCTGCCTGTCTGACACTTGTGGAGATGGAGAGCTAGGAAAGGTTGCTCTGGGGTAGGAAAGGTTGTGTGTTTGAAGCCCAAGTCAGCCACTTTCTTCAAGGCTCCTCAGTAGCAAAGGCCCAGCAGGCATGTGTCCTTTGGGAGAGATTTCTGCAGGCACCAGCCACATCAGCAGGGTGGCGGAGGTCTATGGGATCAGCAGGGCTAGTAGGACTAGAAAGA
Source organism: Apaloderma vittatum (assembly GCF_000703405.1). NCBI lineage: Eukaryota > Metazoa > Chordata > Aves > Trogoniformes > Trogonidae > Apaloderma > Apaloderma vittatum. Next base: position 17,012 of record NW_009705500.1, on the reverse strand, counting down.
TAAACAACAGAGCTGTCCCTAAAGTAGGTACTTGTGATTTCTTTACCGAAAAGCAGAGATGGATAATTCTGTGTTTTAAAATGTTTTCCTTATTGGTGAGATGCTGTGTATGGCTTATCTCTAATACCTCAGCAAGGAATGTGACCGTGTTTCCTGCTTCTTCTGGAGTTCTCCAACTGCACACAAACCTTCGTTACTTCCACTCATGAGTCTTTTACTGAAAGTCTCTTTTTCTTATGCAGTCTGTTAGTCTTTGCTTGAATTTAACAGTGCTTAAAATCTACCCGTATTGTGACAGGTAAGGTCAAATTGGCACAATGCTTAACACTCAGATTGGTTCTGTCTAAGTGAAGGTGTTTCAATATTATTTAGAATACCAGCACACAGACAAAGCCTAACTGGAATTAGTGGGAGTGCTGTCTGGTTTAGAACTTCTGTCACAAATAAAGGCTTCAAGCTTTTGTACTGACTTAAAGGTTTGTGAGGATGAAAAATTCCCTGAGAAATCATAATCAACTTCTACTGAGGTACTTTCTCCAAGTCAGAGTAGCCCTTATGTGAGTAGTTATGACTGTGATATATAGGACAATATCTGTGCTATTTTAATTGTAGTCATACTGTTGCAGCATGCCCATTTAGTGTAATCGAGATGTGCTTCCACTACAGTTTTTCAGAGATCAAAGCAAGGTTGCATACCTCAGGGTCAGTTTGTCTGGCAGGAACTGGTTTGAGAGTAAGGTAACATAGGACTGGAGCCATTGTATGAGTTAAAAGTAGTAGCAAATACTGGAGTTCTGTTAGTACTTGTATTCTTCATCCCACTTCTGATTTTTTTCAGTGCACTTTTGTGGGGTTTTTTTTTCTCTCTACATTTAGTCCTGGTGAGACATTTACAGAGAAAGTGTGGAAGCTCTGCAAGGGCCCAGTTTTGCTTAAACTGATGTTGCATGAGAGCTGCACACACCTGTGTTGAGTTGCTCGTTGTCCCTTTAAGCTATGAGATAAATAACAAAATTTTTAAAAAATTGAAAAGCTTAAATTCATGGGCAGAACATTGCCTTGCTTCCTGCTAGAGGGGAGCATTCTTTCCCAGGCAGGTCTTAATGCCCTGGGCAGTGGAGATCATAAAGTACTTTTAACAAAATCAGTGGGGAATGTAGTAGCTACTGCTCTTACCTTGTTTGGTGTTTATTGATAATAAGATTGAATTGCCTTATTTAATATCTTATCATTAATCTAATTGTTTCCATTTCAAAAGAGCACTTCCCTCCTATTACACTTTTCAAATACCTGTAAAGTAAAACATAATTTTCCAGAATATGCTCTAGGTTGGTGCAAGTTGCAGGTAAATGTCGATTAGCTGAGTCACTCACACACAGTAGCAAACAGCAGCTGAATAGTAAGAACAGAGGATTACCTCCATCATATCAGTCTGGTAGTATGAACTACGGCATCAGATAAAATGCTTTCCTTTCACCAGCACCTCCTGCTGATTTTTACAAAACAAGTATTTTGAGTAGCCTGGAGGTGTATGCAAGAGGGACTCTGAGACCAAGGACTCCTGAAAGTGCTGAAAACCTGTTTGATATGTGTGAAACTAAACTGCCTTGTTTGTGCTTATGTGTTTCAGCTGACTAAAATCTATTGTCTGTAATTTGCAGCCCTCTGACACCTATAAAATAGATTCTAATTCACATGGAAATAAGTTGGGATGCCCTTATTTTGCTATGTTGTGTGTGCTCTTTCTCCTCTACCATTTTTATTCTGTTGAGACCAAGCTTTCAACACTATCCTCATTGATTTTTATTTTTTCTGTAGTTAATGCAAAGAAGGTTCATGTCATCCTTGAGTAAACTGAGAGAATTGTGCACAAAAATATAACTGCTTATAAAGTACTGAGTTGTGATTTATACCCACACATTGAAGCCTTTGTCTTGCCTAATAAAGGGCTCTGTAAAGAGGTAGCTTGCATCATGTGCGGGAATACCTGGCATCTAGGGGGAACACTGTAATTACTTTCTAATGGGTACCCACACTGGATATTTTAGCTGCTGTGAAAGGTGTGTAGGTCCTAACACATCTTCTGTATGTCTGTCTGTTTGCAGGTTGGTTGAGCCCCCTTCTGTACCCTCAAACTCTACAAAGGGAAACTGAAACTCTTTGAATAAATATCTTTTATCTACTGAATTCGGACATCTAGGAACTACTTAACTGTCTTCTTGCTAACCCTTCAGACCAGCTTTCCCCAATAGCCTCAGGAAAATCTGGGGACCTTTCCTGTGATACCCAAAGTTTGTGTCATAACCTTCTTGTCACTTCTGTCTTGCTAGCCTGTTTTTGCAGCAAGTGGAACAGAAGATGTCATTGATGAAGTTGAAAACTTCTTTTCAATTGCATTATGTGGGTGGGATGTTAGGCCTCATCTGTATGCAAGACAGACCTGTATGCAAGAGAGTAATGAATGAGGCGGCAATCATGCCTTCTAAGGAAAACTAATTTTGATGAATTTAACTACATTGACTGTGTGATAGAAAACAAACTCTGCAGTATCCTGTTGCACTGCTGGTTTAGTAATTCTGCAGAGAACAGCCAAAACTAGGAAGATACTGTTCCCTCCACAGAGAATGAAAGAAACTTTGCACACCTGTTGTGTTCTATTCTGCTGCCAAATCCATAAAGTAGTGGCTTTCCTCCAGGCTTTTATTTGCTACAGGTTCATTTCTAAAAGCTACATTAAAAATAATGAAGGTGGCTGCAAGGTGGAAAAATTGCTCTACAGAAAAATACAGGCCTGGAGTGCTGATTCTTTAGGATGCCTAAATGTCAAATCTGTGATTCCACGTAGTGCAGCAATACTTTAATGAACTTTATGTTAGATTGATGGTGAGCATCTTGCTAGCATAGTCTTAACCTTTTCTCATAATCTCCTCAGCTTTGCAGGAAAAAATAAGAAATGTCAGCAAATATTAAAAAGACATTTATAAAGAATTATTTCATATTCTTTCATGTAACCCAGACCATCCACTTTACATAGTGATAGATTTTTCACAATGTGCTCCAACAATTCACTTATATCAGCAAGCCTCAACGGTACATTTGTATCACTCTTGTTTTTAATATCATAAGGAGCATGGTTACCTACCACTTTATTTTAGTCTTAGGATTAGTTTTACGCTTACAGTGAGGTTGACCATTTTTTAAAAATCAGAATTCTTCATGTCAAAACACCGACTTAAAGTATTTTATTGTTTGCTGGCACTTCTTTCTCAATAGTAAATTATCACCTGATCCTCACAACACCTTCCAGTCCAATGAATTAACTCGACCAGCTGTTTTGTCTTTTATCCAATAAACAAAACAAATACTATCTTCTGTATCATGGGCACATTGCCCTTAATGTCTAATGTTTTGCCAAGTTGCAGTTTCTGCTCGGTTTGGCCTCTCGGGAGCACTGTGCAGAGACCAAAACCTTCACCTGACCAACACACTCTCAATAATAGCTAATTCTCAGTGCCTGCTTGGAGCCTTGTCAGAACTTCTCAATAAGCAGTGTTAGTCAGCCTCAAGCGTAACTAAGCATCAGGCAGCTGGCAAAGATTTGTGCAGAGTGGACTGAACATGGGAACTTAGGAACATTTTTGATGTGAATTTCTTGTCAGATGCCTGCCTTCCTCTTTGATTTTCACCATAAACCAAAGCTCTAATGAGATATATCACATAATTTTATTATATTATGTTACATTACATTGTTCCAAAATGTTTAAAGGCATAATCAACAGATTCATCTTTCTGTGGTCTTTTGTTTTTTTCCAGATGTAGAGATGCTTCAGTCCAAACCAGACACTCCAGTTGCAGGAGATGAAGTTTCTCTAACTACAAAAGACTCAATGCTCCGCAAGTTTTTAGAAGGTACGACCTGTTTGGAGAGAGGGATAGCAGTAGCACAGTTAAAGCAGTTAAATGGATCTTGATATTTCTCCTTGATTGGTTCAGAACAGGAGGTGGTCCACATTGTTTGACGTGGATAGCTTTGCCTTAGTGAGTACAAAGGAGGCATGATAGAAGAAACAGCTTGTGGGGTGATGGGGTTAGTTTCTTACCAAAGAGGGGTAATTTCTAGTTCCAGTCTCTGCCTACCAGTTAGTGTATGCACACAGCTGGTATCTATTCAGGAATGTGAAGAGATTTCAGATTCAGAACTTGAATATAGTTCAGGAATTTGAATAGATAGTCTTTTGTCCTTATCTTAGTAATTGGAATGAATTCTAGTGTCCTGATGTGGATGCAGGTTCCCCTCATGTGTAGAGGCTGAGTATAAAGTAGAGCAGCACAGGCTAGTGCTGAATTTTAATGTAGATGCTTTATTCAAAAGTTCATCCATTGAAAAGAGTAGCCTGGAAAGAGGAGAAGAGCTGCTGGCTCCTGAACCTGATTGATGCTCTACTGCTTTCGAGCTCCCTCTGCCTTCTCTGACTAAAGCCAGACCTTGGCTCCGTGATGTACCCATTGAGCATGATTGGCTTGTCCAAGCCTTTTCCTGACTCTGCCTCACCAGATTCCATGAGATACAGGGTCGCTTTTTCTGGGGGACCCAGTTGGTCTCACAGCAAGGCTAAATCTGGGACTTTCAACATGTTGTTGTGTTATCCCTGCCAACACCAGTGCTCTGGCAGTCCTAGTGCATTGACTCAACTACGTGTTACAACAACACTAAAAGAAGGTTAGTCCTGTAGTTAGGATACTCATTTGTGACCTGGTAACAGAGTGGGGAGTTAGTCCAGGGGCTCTTAATTATTTTTGCTAGCGTGCAAACAGAGGGCAACTAGCTTTTAAATTGGGTATGACAGCATTGCAGTCATCACAGAATCACAGAATGTCAGGGGTTGGAAGGGACCTCAAAAGATCATCTAGTCCAGCCCCCCTGCCCGAGCAGGATCACCTACAGTAGGTCACACAGTCATATAGGAGTGAAAACAGAATGGAGAGGATGCGATGGTGTAAAGGTAGCTGAGCCTGTTAAGTACAGACATGCGTACCCAGCTCCCTCTGAAACACATTGTTCTGAGATGACATACATTGTCAGCTGATGGTGACAGCTCATTTCAGGCAAAGGAATAATCCTCTGTAGTACTTTGTAGACCACCACAAGTAGCTTTTGGAAAACAGTGCTCTGTGTGATTTGTTAACTGTTATAGTTTGCTAATTAGTTAATTGAACTAACTGTTTCTTGGGTTCTTAAAAACAATTATGAGATTTTACTCCATGGTATCTTCACCAGAACAGATGGTACAGGCTTAGTGGCAAACACTCACACGCTACTACATCTTCATGAGTTTATCAAGTCCTGTCTTAAGGGGCTTTGGCACTTTAAGTCACTGCAAAACTGGATGTTTTTGCCTGTGAAATGGCTGGCTTGGTAAGGATTTGGTATGTAGTGCATCTGGAGGGATCTGGTATTCAGTGAAGTGGCCATGTTGTTTTTCTTACAAACCCTCTTCTGATGTAGGCAGTAGCATGGATGTGCCACATTCAGAGGAAGAAGTTTACCAGCAGTATGGTGAAGATGTATACTACTCAGTGGAACAAGATACTTTTCCACAGGAAATGGCTAGCAGACCTCCAGTTCCTGTTCCAAGACCAGAATCTAGCTCTCCACAGCCGGACAATGAGCTGTACATCTCCAAAAGTAAGTTGGGTACCAGGACCTAAACTGTAAACTAATCAACTGTATGAATGGCCGTGAAATGGGCTGCAGTTGCTGAATAAACACCAAGAAAATCTGCATGTTTTTGAGACCCCTGGATTATTTGGCTTGAGATGGGTTACCTTGGGGATCCAATTTCAGATCTGTTTTTCATCTTCTGCCTGTTCTGTAAATGTGAGGATGTTGTATACTGAGGTCTGGGCCTGAGCTTGCTCTTAATGAAAGCAGTAGGACAACAGATTACCTTCAAACGGCGTAAGCAAATCCAAATAAATAGAAACGATCCTGATATTACAAGGACACAATCAAAGTAATAAATTGAGACATTGCTGCTCTGTAATGGTATCGTTGATTCAGTAGCATTTCTATAGGACATGATTCTATACCTTATTACCTCCCTCTGAAGTGGGGTGTAATTGAGATTGAAGAAAATTGTGCCTCTTAGTTTGCTAGGCAGTTTTGGAAATCTTGGACATATTTCACAAGTGTTCTAACAAGAACTACAGTAGCATGTGGGAAAATAATTTCAGTGACTCCTCCTTCCCATCCCATGACAGGACTGTGGGAAGAGCATTTCTGGGTTTCTCTTAGAGATGGCTGAGCTAAATTCTTTGAGGTCAATAGGAGGGGAGTTTTACTGTACAACTCCTTACCTTATTTTCTTCAAAAGATTTAGTAGGGTGCAGAATTTTGTATGCTTCCCATATTCATCTTTGCTAGTTCTGTCTTCATGAGGTGCATTTCAGCATCTAAAGACTTTTTACTTTACAGTTTTTGCACAGAAAGCTCAAAGACCTGAAAATCTCTATGTCCCCAGAGGAAAGTTTAAGAAAGGTAAGTCAGAAGTTCATCCAGAAAACCTTTCCAGTAATCCAAAAGCAAATCTGCTGAGGTAGCTTCTTCTGTGTGAAGTGTGACAGAATAGTCTGTTTTACAAGGCTCTGGGGGTAAGTGTGCTACAGGAATGACTCAACCTTTGTGATCTGATATGATATTGGAAATTTTTTGTAACTGCAGAGTGTACGGGGGGTTTATCACATACTGTACATATCCACTGTCTTGGACTTTATCCTTAGTCAGGTTCATAATGATCATTGAAGTCCTTTTTTATGTTGTGACCCATATTACCTTGTGGGGTCAATGTCCCACTTTTGTTCTTTTGGATATATCCACTGTCTGTTTATTATTTCCTGGGATTTAACCTTTTGTGAACTGCTTGCCATTGATGTTCCAAAACTGTGCCCTTATTCGTGCACTTCTTATCACGTGCCCTATCAGAGCGCCAGGAGCCCCATCTGCGCCTTTATTTCATATGTTGGTAACTCCTTCTTATGTTGCAAATGAGTTACAAAGACCCAACATCAGCAGGATGAGTTTTCACCTTTCTGTTTCTGGAGTTATACTGCACCAATTACCTAGGGAAGAGTCCAGCTTTGTGACTGACAAGGTGAAAGCTCTGTTTTGTGGATTGCTGAGGAGAGAGATTTTTGCTGTGAGGAAGCGGAGCACTTTAAGGAATATGTTTTGTGCTGTTCACTGAAATTATGTTTTTAAGAACAGAGATTATCCCTGGGACGTATTTGCATACAAAGTTACCTCTGAGATGGGCTTTTAGCCCTGACAAATAGCAAGCATAAAGACCAAACACTCCTCTGGTTAGGGAAACTTTCAGTCTGTAATAGTGATTTTTTTTGTATCTCTGCTATATCAAGGGTGCTTGAGTTTCTTTGTATTCAGTGAGGAAGGTAGATGCCACAAGTTCAATAATATTTTTCATGTTCTCTCTTCAGAGACGATAGTCAGGCCTGTAAGGGACATGTCTCAATCAAGCATATATGATCCATTTGCCGGAATGAAAACTCCAGGTCAGCGGCAGCTGATTACATTACAGGAGCAAGTGAAAATGGGCATACTCACCGTTGATGAAGCTGTACTTCATTTTAAGGAGTGGCAACTGAACCAGAAAAAGAGATCAGAATCATTCCGGTTCCAGCAGGTACAGGCTTATTGCACTGATGTTTAAGAAGTACAGATGTCTTTCTAGGTGTACATCACAAGCTGTTCAGTGTGTGTACGTTTCTTTCCTGGCTGGAGCAGGAAGACTGATAACACAGTCCCACAGCTATCAGAGCTCTCTCTTGACACAGAGGGGCTGCTCCCATGCAGCAGCAAGCAGGTAACTGTTTTACAGATCTGTTTGTCTTGCAGTAGTACTGTTAGTTTGTGGAATCTGTACACTAGGAATCGGGCCAAAGCCAGTTGGCTAAGTTACTTTTCTAGAGGTCACCTAGCACCTGCCTGCTCGCAGGGGGCTTCTGTGATGAACATTTAGCTTGTCAGTTCTCATCCATTTCAGATCAGTGAATTCTCAGTGTCCCAGATGGTGTATTGGCTTTAAAGTCCTGTCTTGTAGATGGTCAAATCCCTCCCTGGGTGTTTGATGGTCCCAAGACTACTAGTTCTTTGCAGCTGGGCAAGGTCTAGCAGGAGTCATTAGTGAAAGCACAGTGTTTGGGTGGTTCAGCTGGGTGAGGGAGTTGTTATGTTGGCATAAGGACTGGAGGAACTAGCAATCTTAGTTTTAAATTTCCATTCTCAAGTTAGAGTGAGTCTTCCTCTTTAAACCCACTGCCTACTTCTTTTTGGAGCCTTTTGTTCCTGCTGCAGCAGCCTGCTCTCTCACTTGAGGTGCTGTTCTGTGGTGTGTAACACTGTTTTGGGGGCTGTCAGGACAATCCTCCTGATTCTCACTTGGAAGTGTCCTCTCTATGGAGAAACAGTTGGAGGAATCCCCCCTTCTGTCAGTAAAGAACACAGTGCCACTTCAGTAGATGTCTGTAGCAGATAGGAAGTGGTGTGCTCTGTGCCTCATGCCATGAGCAGCTTTCGAAGTCTCTGCTCTGGATCCCGCCTCACAGTACAGCAGTTGCTCTGTCTGCTTTTCTGCCTATTCAGGCCTTCCCTCCTCTTACACATGTACATATTTCCCTGCTGGAAAAGTTGTCTTTTTTTCTTTTCCTCCCCTCTTTCCTTAGTGCCATACAATGGTGAAAAGACTTTGCTCCCAGTGACATTTCCAGTTGTCCCTTCTTGCTTCAGCGAGCACATCCTGAATTCTTTCCAAGTTGTCCCACACATTCTGGGATGTGTGGCAGCCTCTTCTGTCCCTGCAGTCAGAATTGTCTGTTCATGAGTACAGAAAGGACTGTGCAGTTACTTGGTCGTGGGTCTCCTTTCTGTGCCAGTGTCACAGTGGAAACAGAAAATAGAGGGAGTTTTAAATCAAATGTGCTACTTATCTCTAGCTGCCAAGTGAGTCTGTGAACTTGACCTACCTTAACATACACAATGAACATCTGAAAAAACTGGGCTTCTCTAAAGGGGATAGATTAAAACCTGTTGACACAGTTTGGACTTCAGCCAGGTCTAGCAGGCTTTGTTACAGCCTGGTTGCAATATCAGCTGAAAAGTAATACTGGTATTGTCAGAAAGCTGCTAATTCCCCTTTATCCAAAGACCTGAAAATAATATCTTGTGGTGTTTCTAGGAAAATCTGAAACGGCTACGAGACAGCATAACCAGGAGGCAAATGGAGAAGCAAAAAAAAGACAAAAGTGCAGGTAACAGTCTCTGGTTTTGACATTCTGTGGTAATGAAGCAGCTAACAGTATTTATAGGCTCTTTCAGGTAGAAATATCTCAATGTGTATTTTAGTTATGTGATATTTTAATCTTGATCATTCATGTGCTGGCAACAATGACCAACACCGAGGTTGCGGGTTCGATTCCTGCTCGGTCCCCGTGTGTTGCCTGGTCTAGTCGAGAGGTGGCGTCCCTGCCCATGACAGGGAGGTTGGACTTGATGATCTCTAAGGTCCCTTCCAGCCTAGGCCATTCTATGATTCTGTGTAGTTATGATCGATCTTATGTGATTGTGTTTAACGTTGTTCTCCGGTGCAAAGGTGTCACTCGGACGCTATGCTTGCATAGACCCTTCTGAGCTGTTCATTTTCCCTTCCAGATTTGGAAATTACAGTGCCCATTCGACATTCTCATAATACGCTGGGGAAACCAGAATGTGGAATTTATGAGTATGCCCCCAGGAAAAACCTTTTTCCACCAAAAAAGGAGTTAAAGCGAGGGGACTGGAAAACAGAAAGCACATCCAGCACAACAAGTAAGCAAACCCCGAGTGTCACCTTCTCTACAGGAAAACTAGATGGAAAACAGCTCCTCAGCCTGGCTTTAGAGTCAGGTCAGGACAGGACTTCTCTTACTGAATCCCAGTGCTGACACTGTCACCACAAACCCTGCGTGCCTCAGGCTGGCTGTTCTCAAAATGGTAAAAGCAACTCCAGAGACATCGAGTTGTTTTGGGTATCTTGTATCTGCATCTCTGCAAGAGGAGAACTTCAAAGCTGAGTGAAAGACTCCCTTGAGCCTTGTCAGGGAAGGCATATCAACTGGCCTCTATGGTTAAAAGTAGATGGCAGCTGGTCTCTTAGAAAAAAGGATGCTCCCTTGCTGTGACTCCAGCAGACAGTGTGCTCCTATGGTCTGAAGGACATAGTTGTAATGCAGGCTAGGAACCAGTCTTGACATGTTATTTCCTTTATTGTTGTAGATAAAGAACAGGATTTTTCATTGGTAACTGTGGGACCTCTTGAGTGATTTGGACAGTCTGCACATTTTTATTATCTTTGGGTTTTAATAGGTTTAATTTGTGCAAATCAAATGCCTACATTCTTACTGTTACTGCAGACTGAGCAATTCTTGCAGAAATTGTTAAGATAATTTTGATTCTTTGAAAGGAAAACTGAGTCCCAGTGAGGTTACCACTTTTGTGGTTCTTTGCAAGATATAGCTGGCACACATCCAGAATAGGTGCCAGAGGCAGCTAACAGCAGTAACGTGCATGTAAGCAGTTGTGAGAGAAACATTAACGAACCTGTGGAGTTCACTGTGTGCAGCTTGGCTGTCCTTCCTGTGACATGATTGTGAGAACCAACCCTACCCCAGTATTTAGCACTCTTAAGTGCTGCTGTTTGTACCCACTGATAGAGCTACCTCACTGAGCCTGGGAGGGACTGCATATTAGGAGAAAACCTCTCTAGCTTCCATCTCAGTATATCGGTTTCTGAACGTTATTGTCCCAGTATTGCACAGCCCTATAGAACTACAACCAGCCATAGCAGTGTAGGATATGTTTGTGAGTTGCTGTCCCCTTTGGAGATGACATGACTGATTGCAAAAACATTTCCTTCTCTGAGTCCATGCAAGTTAAATAGATTTGCATAAATGGTTGCTGAAAGTTGTTTGTTCAGACTTGTCATTTTTAGCTCTGAAACAGACTAGGAAACATTCCTGTCATAAGATACAGATTTGATGGGTGGACTGTTAGGTGGGTAAGGAATTGGTTGGGTGGATGCACCTAGAGGGTACAGTTCAGTGCTTTGATATCTAGATGAAAATGGGTGTCAAGTGGTGTCTCTCAGGAGTTCATACTGAGACCAGTACTGTTTAATATCTTGATCAATGATATAGACAGGGAAATTGAGTGCACCCTCAGCAAGTTTGCAGATGACATCAAGCTGCAAGAAGTAAGCATGGGATTAGAAGGAGTCTTGAGTTAGTGGTTTGCAGATAAATCACCAGGATTTAATAATAATTTTGTTTTCTCTTGCTTATTCACTCCAGGTAGTGCAAGTAACCGCTCCAGTACTCGAAGCATATTGAGTGTCAGCAGTGGGATGGAAGGGGACAGTGAGGTAAGTTCTCACTTGTGCTATATACTGGTCCACTGTCCTTAAGTACATGACTTTGTTTTCATGAAAAAAAAAAGGAGCTCAGGGATGGCATTGCATTTGCACAAATGGTTATCCATTTCTGTTGGGATAGCTAACAAGAATGAAATTCTGCTGGTCTGTATCCTCTTCCCTTCATTTTTTAGGACAATGAAGTCCCAGAAGCAACGAGAAGCCGCAGCCCAGTTGCCCACCAAGCAGAGAGGCAACCTTTCCCAGAAAGGCCTCCCAGAGTGCCTCCTCGAGGTGCAAGCAGGTAAAGCTAAAATGCAGATCAAACACGAGCTTCCAGTGAATCGATATGGAAGCCTTGAGCAGAAAGCAAGGCGGGAAACAAACGGGTCTTTGAACAAAATCTGCCAGACTAATATTTATAAACGCACACTGTTAGGGATTGTAAGATCCTTATTTCTCATCTGTAATACTTGGTGGGATTCGTTTCCTGAGGTAACATGCCTATCGTGATGCTATTGCTGTGGGTCCCACACTGCAAGGGGCAGCACCCTCGAAGCACACCATGCTTCCCATAATAACACAGACCCAGGTAGAATAGTATCCTGCTCCTGGCAGAGATTTAGGACCTGATACTGCTGAGAGGATCCTCTTGGAATGGATAAAGTGTAGCGCAGAGGGAATTACCTTTATTTTCACAAGTTTCTGTTCTCTCCAAAGGACACTTGTTTACATTTATGATTGGCCTCAGAGTAAGAACTGCACTGGTTTTATAAAAGGTATTGAGGGGTTTTGTCTTGATTTGATCAGACGACCACAACCTTAAGTAATTTGTAAATATTCCTTTAGCCCAATCAGTGCAAATCTATGAAGTCCAGACCTCAGAGGCTTATCTAAGGACAGATCATAGTAAAATTCTCCAGCTGTTAAAACAGTAATTACTGATGTGTGGTGCAGTAAGTTCTGTATTTTGACTTGGCTTTGGCAAGAATATAGCTGGAACTTATCTGTAGTTAGGTTGAAAAATAAAAATTAATCTTTAGATCTCTTCCCTTGCTCTTCATCTAATCTTCAGGAGAAAGCTTGTACTCTACTATTTTTTAATGTATTTGCATTCTCTCTTTTTATAGGCCTGTAAGCTGTGAAGGCTTTTATCCTCCACCTGTGCCCCCAAGAGGTCGCTGAATCTTGTAACATCTGTGGAATATGAGATTTTTCTGTTTGTATGTGTTTTGAGGTTGTCTTAAGTTATTTATAAGCGGGACACCAAATGTTGTCTTCCATTTCTCCTCCCTAAAGCTCTGCTGACTTTTCTCATGATTTTCATTGAGACTTGTTGGCCTTCTGTAACTTTTTTGTGTGGAAGAATGTCCATGCTTTGGGACTTCAAGAAATGGTTGGGAAGGAGAATGCCGATGTATGTCTTTGCAGCCGTGCACCAACATGAAGTTCCCTTTGACCAAGAGAAAACACGTGTCCTTTTAGAAACTAAATTGTGATAAGAATTGTTACCAAAACTCTCAATACATCCGACAAGGGCTTGGCTGGAAACCATGCTTGAAAAAGTAAAGAAAATAAGTTGTTTGAAGACGTTGTTTGAAGAACACTCATTACAGCAGGTGAATGTACTGCTGGTGGGTATAACATTTTGGGTATGGATACACTGACCTTTCAGAAGGTGTAGAATCTCCCTCTAGCAATCATTAAACCATGGGAGGATGAGAAGTCATCCTTTTTCAAGAACATATTTTGTGTACAGCCTTGAAAACACCTTTCCCTTTCCCTCCCTGAAGAAGACAGACATTAACAAGGTGGTGTGTGTGCTGCATTTACCATGAAAATTCCCAAGGCAGCTGGTAAGGGGCCTGCTGTATCACAAAACAACTGTACTTAAACCTTTACTGCGGAGGGGGTGGGTATGTTGTTACTTAAAATCACGACTGACCTCTCAGATTAGACGAAGGAACTGGCAACAGTGCTGTGTTCTGTATTTCTTACTTATATTCATTGTAGAAGCAATACGAAGGCATTTCACTTTGTGCTCTGGAATAGCAGAGGGAGTCTCCAACCATAAATGCGCACACCTCACAAAAATATGAGCCATGTAGTTAGCCTGCTGCAGTGGAAACGGGCAGCCTTGGGGGCTGGACTCTGCTTGCTCTACTCTTTTTTTCTAGTGTCATTAGTCAACAACCTCTGTGTCCAGCATTTTTTCTGCCTGCGGCTTACAAACTTAACGAGAGCTTCCTGATTTGGCTCTCTGTTCCAAAGGTTGAAAGCATATAAAGCAGAAATTAATTTTGAGTCCTCATCTCAAAGGACTCAAATGATGGAAGTGAAGTGTTTTGTTCTTTTGGGAGTTGGTTTGATTTGGCTTTTCTTCCAGGACTTGCAATCTTTTGTGCATATCCTGCCTCTTGGGGGACAAGTAGAGAGCTCTGGCTGTCCATGAGTGATGCAGATGGCAATTCTACAATATAACATTCAGGGTACAGAATTAAGCATCGTTACCTACTTGATTTTCAAGCTATTCCCCCTCTTTCAGCCCTGAGAGGGATGTAGATACATTCGTATAAGGGTATCCCTCAGGTACAGGTAGGACATGTAA
>NW_009705500.1:0-2914 GCF_000703405.1 Apaloderma vittatum | reverse complement strand
TGTAAAGTGTCTGTCGAGTCGTGTAGGCTCCCCTTAATCTGTAAGAGAGCAGGTGGTAAGAGTTGTAGCTCCTTTCTCTTGCAGGGTGACAAAGCCAGTGTGTGGAGCTGACAGATGGCAACTGTGACTCAGCTAGTGTTGAATGGAGGTTGGGAATCCCCTGCTGCTCTTGGGGCTATAGGCATAAGCTAAAATACCATCTACACATTAAACTCATAGGGTGCAGTTCAGATAGCTTCTCCTTTTGATGACAGAGGGATGCAGATGTTATGCTGCAGGCCTATAGCTACAGAGGTGACATTTTTTCTTCTTTTTTTTCCCCTTTCCTTTCTTTTTTTTTCTTTCTTTTTTTTTCTTTTTTTAAAGGACCTCAGTGTCTTCTCCAGTAATTCTGACACTACACACTCTCACAGTTTGCTCTTTGTTCACAGCAGCCAAGGGAGTGGTGAGGTAGGAGCTGCCTTCCTGTGCTCTGCTTGGAACTGATCAAAGTTCTCAGCACTATTCTCACTAGTCAAAGTGGAAGCACGGAAGGAGGTTGCTGAAATGAGGAAAATGATAGCACAGATAAGAGAAGGAAATAGGGATGAAAGCAGTAAACTAAAAGAGGAAATTCAGCAGCTTAACTGTCTTCAGCTTTCACAAATGCTTTGGTTTGCACACAGCTCCCTGGTTTTGCTCAAAAGTTCCTCATCTCCTTAGTGCTGGCTGCAGCTGTGCTCCAGAGCTTGGAGCTGTGAGGTGATAAGAGGTATTTATCTGCTTCTGCATCTGCCAGGCACAGCACCAGGTAGAAATGTTAGAGCTGGGGAAAACACAAGGCAGGAAGGGAAGCACAAAATATGAAAGTATGTTATGCAGAAGATTTCCTTTCAAAGCTGTTGCACTGAAGCAGCCTGGGGATCCATCTTCCCCAGTTAATTTTTAATTTTGCACCCCCTGCATGCAATAGCCAAATGTCTTCTGTGGGTGGAATTTATCTGAACTGTATCTGTTTGCCTTTGCACTATCCTGATAACATGGTTGTGAACTGGATTTTTATTGCTAGCACTGCAGTGAGATGGTTTATATCTGAATTGTTGAAAAGTAGCTCCTAAGTAGCTTTTCAGCCCCTCTCCTATTTGCATCTTAAAAACCTCCTTAGTCTGATCTGACATACCACACAAAACCAAATGCTAGCAGGGCTCTGGTTTGGTGGAGAGGTGAGCTGGGACAGGTGTGGCTGAGAGATACTATAAGTGCAGTTTGTTCAGGCCCCTTGTGCACTGCATAACAGGGAAATGGAAGATGCAGCTGTAGTCTCAGGAGTTCCTATGTTATTTCCTCCTTGTAACTTCCCCAGGATGAATTAGAGATCTCACTGGCCAGCAATCACATCAAAACTATCACCCTATCAAGCAGAAAAGTAACAGCACTAAAATGGTTTGACTGTTAATGTGGGTAAACAACTGGGATGCAGACGAGCAGAGATGCACCTTCTTAGCTGTCAAAATGTATTCAGGAAAGGCTCAATGTATGGAGTCCTTGTACCTGTGGACTCCGTGAGAATCATAGAATCATTATGGTTGGAAAAGACCTTCAAGATCATAAAGTCCAACCATTATCTAACTCTAAAAGGTCCAACTCTAAATCCTGCCTCTGAGCACCATTTCTAGATGTCTTTTAAGTACATCCAAGGATGGTGATTCAACCACTTCCTTCGGCAGCCTGTTCCAGGCTTTGATAACCTTCCCAGTGTAGAAGTTTTTCCTAATGTCTAACCTAAACCTCCCCTAGCATAAGTTGAAGGCACTTCCTCTTGTCATATTGGTTTTAGCTTGTGAGAAGAGACTAGCTCCCACCTTCTTTCATTTGTGCTGGTGAGCACACAGCATGTATTGCTTCCACCCCAGGTGAGAACAGCACTGAAACTGAAGCTCCAAAGACACCTGAGAAGAAAACTGCCTGCAACCAGATTGTTGGTTACTCAAGAATATACTTTGTGAGCAGAGTGGGAATGAAGCGTGTTTGTGTTGAACATCGAGGCTCAAGGACTGAACAGATAATAAAATTGCTGGTAAAGTGTAAGAGGCTTGGCCACCTGTAGGGGCATCAGCCAATCCACCAAGCTCAGGTGGCAGCTGGCAGCTGCTCTTTGTACAGCGTGCCTCACAGGCAGCAGCAGATGTGTCACTGCAGCAGATGGCTCTGGCTGGCCCTGGTGTTGACTGAGAGACTTACATCCTGAGAAAACTGAAGAGGCTAAAGCCTCCTCTGTCTCCCAAGGGTAACCTACTCTATTTGGACCAAGATGCAATGACTGGAAAGAAACATATGGTGTTATCAAAGCTGACTAGGTTTTTTTTATTTATTTTTTTTTATATATTATGAGTGGGTTTTGAATGAGTTTTGACAAGTACCTCTACAGGGACCTTGCTTCTACTGAAATAGACTGGATATTACCAATGTCCTATCTGGAGAAGATTCCATATAAACATAGCTTGCTGAAAGATGTCCAGGGAAGGTAGACTGTGTAAGACCACAAGGGGGAAAGATTTTAATGTAGGCATGCTCGTCAGTGGTAAACATGGAAATGTTTTTACATAGTTCCTGCAAACTGTGTAACACCACGAAGCAGCTCCTACGTTCAGCTCACGTCTGCTATTTATTTGTTGGCTTGTGCAATATTTGAGAAGCTGGTGTAGCAACCACCCCTGCTCTTTTCTTGAAAAATATTATGCCTGATAGCCTCTGAAACTTGTTTCTTTATTTGCTCAGTTTAAAAATTGTTGGATCAATCAACGCTTAGTATCATGAGGTTTTTTGGCTTGGGGGTCTTGTTAGTTGGTTGTTCTTGTTGTTTTTTAACGCTAGGCTTGTAGCTGGAGACAGTTCCAAGCGCACAGGCAGCTGTGCAGGCTTTATCTCAGCCAGT
>NW_009705499.1:0-23438 GCF_000703405.1 Apaloderma vittatum | reverse complement strand
AGGGCCGAAGCCCCAGGTGCCAGTTGCCTCCTGTGAAAGCCGTGACTGTGGTCAGCCATGAGCCATTCCCCCCGCTGCCTGTTTGCCTTGGCGAGCCGGCCCCTGGGTTTCAGCCCTTCCCTCAGCTCAGCGTAGCCTCCACCTTGGCGGGGAGGAGGTGGCGAAGGTTTGTAGGCGAAAGGAAGGTGGGGGAAAAAAACCCCACCAAACAGTGAGCGTAATTACTTACACTTGTGAAGTCAGTGGCAGCAGATTCTGGACGGGCTGTTTGTAACTGATGAGCGCGGCGCAGGTCGTCGCCTGAATTTAAATAGTTAATAGTTAATGCTGGCGGAGGCCCGTGTCGGTGGAAGGGCTGCGGGTCACTCACACCGGGGCCCTGTTGCGGTGCCGGTGTTTTACCAGTTATCTTAGTGATGTGGATGGCGGCCGCCAGGATTTGTGATTTACTGAGGAGCCATTTGCGTTATTGCAAAAAATCCAGCTTCGGCAGTTGATACCTTCATTTTTCTATATAGTTCTTAAGTCTTGTGAGTATATAAACGTTCATGTGTATCTTTTCCGCGTGTGCATTCATAGATTAATGTAACTTATAGTTAAATGTTATCTTTAGTACTTCGTGTATTACATGTTCGTAGTGAAAGGGCGGAGAAAATTCCTTCATCCTCACACACTTGGTAGGGAATTAATTTCATGACATACCCAAGTCTGTAGCATGCACAGAGGTCTGCTGAGTGCGACGTTATGAGGCAAGTGCTGTATCAGCACAGAATTTGAATTTAAAATAGGAGAAGCCATAGAATTTCAAAACAAGTAAAATTAACGTTTTGATTGGAGAATAATAGGTTTTTCAGAACGTAGGTAAGGGAGTGTGTGAAACAGAGCTGCCCCAGTGTACATGCGCTAAGGGAACGCGCAAGGATATCTTTGATTGGCCACTTAATGGATCTAACCCTTCTGTTTAAAATTTTTATACATATAACTTGTTACCTGTTTTCAGTAAATATTTATTCCCCATTTTAGTAAACAAAATACTGTATTGTTCTGAACAGAAATCCCTTTTCATTTTCCATTAGAATTGTGCGTATTGTTTAGCAATGTGACAAGGCCTTGTGACCCGTGAAGACACTGTAACATTCAGTATCAATTCCCTGCACATTTTCTCAGACCTCTGCTCTGTTTTGAATGCTGCACTTCTTCTCAGGACTGCTTTTGTGTAGACAGTTGTTCTGGCATGATTTCAAGTTGTGGGAGTTTTATGTGCGCGTGATTTGGAGGTGTATTATGTGGACTTGCTTCCAGCAAGCGGCCAGTGAGACCACGTGTCCTTAAACAAAAACCTGTTTTGTTTTGCTGTTCGTGAATTGAAGTGGGTGGTACCTGATTCTGCTCTGGAGCTTATATGTAATGCCCTGATATTGACTCAGGAGCTAGTTTTTGCCGTGTTAAATCTTTTTCTTTAGGTACTAAAGAAAATTAACCTGACCTCTTAGGTTGTATTTGTGCTGGAGTTTCATTTGTATGGTTTCTGTATTTTAAGTATTTGAATAATATCTTTTGCCAAAAGATAATTTTGTGACAGCATCTGCCCACTGCTACGAATGCTGTAATAAATACATTTAGAATCCTTTTGGAGTGCTTTGGTTGTGTGTTGTGTTGCAGACACCTTATATTCAGCTAAGTGTGATGTGCATTTTGAGAAGTAATGTGTTAAGAGTTGACATCTTCTTTCTGTGTAACATGTAGGGAACCTGGCAAGTGATAAGCTTAATGGAAGACCAAAAGACTTGGGTGCTATAAATCGTATTATTGATTTATTTTAATTAATCTCATAATGTTTATGTTAACCACTCCCTTCATGTTATTTATTTGTTTATTAAATCTTGGAGTTATAAGAGTTGCAAGGTCACATAGGTTTTACAGATAAATTCTAGTACTTAGAGATAAATAGGTAAATCTAGTATAAGTTCTAATTTGAGTCTTGGAAAAAGCCTGAGCAGAGCAGCACTGCATTGGACTAATAGGTGGAAACAGATGAAAATACTTGAACTTGATGGATAAAGACAAGTCTTGAAATTTTCATGTTTGTGTCTATTCTTATTGGCTGAAGAAAATTTTAATTCTACGTATCTAATATTTTTTAAGATGTGGAAAAGTCCCACTGATTTTTTTTTTTTTTTTTTTTTTTTTAACCAAATTGTGCCTCTCAAGTTGAGAGGACATGTTGTGGATTTCAGTTGTCCAAGTCATAAATTGTCCCGAGTCATATGAAAACTGGAATGAATAAGCAAGTGGCTATGGTCTTGCACAACTCTCTAAGAGCCTGGAGGACTACTGTAGTGGGGTAGGTAAATAATTAGAAAATAAAGGACTTGGTAAATACGCTCCAGTAACCTGTGATTAACAGGTACCTCATGCTTTGATTTTTTAATAGCTACAAGTAACTATTCTGAAATAAATATTTAGATAGCATGTAATCACAGTGGTCTATATAACATAGAGGATGTAAAAGCAAACAAACCAATATTTTCCAGTCTGGTGTCAACCAGGGTTGAATCCCAAGTGATAGGCTGTCAGTTATGTAAGCAATGATTAACTTGCAGGAGATTGACACCTTTACAGAATCCAGCTGAAATGGTTTACATACTAATGGTCAGGCTGTTAATATCTAAACACAAGGGTATATTTATTTAGGTCTTTCTAATCACAGGCTTGATGAGTAGTCTAAGGATTTCTAATTTGAGTAAGCATGTTGCCAGAGGTATCTGAGTTACTTAAAGTAGTATGTGTCTTATGCAGACCACTGTTCACAGAATGTGTTAAACTGGGCAAGAAGCAGAAGCTTTATGTTCTTTATAATAAAAGAGCGCTTTTTTTTTTTTTTGCTTTTCCTGTAAAATCTTTTTATATACAGATATGGTAACATTATGTGTCTAGAATGGTGCCCTATACCATTATTCTTTGAGGTTTTGTATTTTTATTTTTTTCCTCTTCTATATAAGATTAATCACCCTCACAGTCATGCAGTTCCCCTCCTAACTCTACAGGTGTAATCAGTGTGTGGTACAACTTGTATTCAAAAAGGTTTACTGGCTTTTATACCAGTGAAGCTTGCATAAACTTGGAAAGCTGGCAGGAGTTATCTGGACTTGTGTGGTTTCTGTAGGGTGAGAACAGCTGCTCTGTTGGTATCATCTCTCAAACATTTTAGCTGTTAAATAGAAGTACAGCTTTCATTAGTTTATTTTAAACACTTCAGCGTTTTTCCAAAATAAATTGTCAGAACTATAACTAGATGGAGAATATGTCCATTACACTGTCTGCAGTGTATCAGGAAACCTGCTAGTTTAATTTTAAATATTACAGTGTTTCCTCAGAAGGTTCTGTCTGTACCATCACCTTTGTCTTGAATACAACAACCAGCTGTTTGGACGGTGCATGTTTTGGGAGTGGCTGACTTGTTTGTATGTGGCTTTAACTAATGCATCCAAAGAGCGGATGGTTGGGAGAGGTTGGAGGCATGTAGGAATTGCGTTAAAGCTCCTAAAGCTGCCGCGTTTGTATTGACACAGGCTGTGATGAGTGTACGTCAAACCTGATATCCCTCTGTAGATAGTGGGGTTCTTAAGTGAGTATAAGCCTTAAATACTTTGCCTGCAGACATAGATGCTGTCAAAATTAGCATTTGTTGATGCTACACAGATAAGTAATGAATGTCTTAAAAAAAAATTCTCTCAAGCAAGTTGATTACTGTGTGGAGGGGTTATCTTGCAAACTTTCTCTTGTGGGTTTGGGTTCTGATTGTGTTTAGCAATTGCAGGTGGAGAGCTGTAAAGACTGAAAAGAAAGTAGTTTTAGGAAAATACACCTTTTTGTCTGCCACTGAAATCTATTAACAAAGAAAACTAAATGCAAAACCAACTTGGCAAACTTCAATGACTTATTAAACTGTGCAGCCATCTTGAATGAAGTAATCAGGAATATTAAGACAGCAGGCTGAAAGGATCATAATTTTAATGTTAAGGAGAAAATGATGTGCTTCCCTGACAACAAAATTTTGAACCTACTACTCTTACCTGGCAGTGATAATTCTCAAAAAGGGAAAAATGAGTTTTGTCTCAACTGTGGTGATGTTTCTCTTGGGTATCATTTATTCTTAATGTATTTTTGTTGAGGATAAACCCCTTTATCATGAGGGAGGCAGCAATATATTGAAAGCAAGAGAAGAATATGAAAAAATATGGCAGCATTTGTATTAATTTTACATTGGGCATGCATACTGTATCTTTTTTTATGAGTCTGATATTACCATGAAAAGACTTAATTTGAGGGCTAATTTGAGAAAAGTCTTCATTTTTTGTTTAATTGTCCTTAAATTCGTTTAGCTTTGTGTAGTCCATTTAATATTCTTTACTGAAATAGTGCATAGTTTTTTATGGAAGTAGTTTTTATCTAGATATAATCTAGATTTAAAAAAAATCACAGATAAAACCTTTGTCATTGTTACAGCTTTTGAATAACAGCAGTATTGTCCTTCAAATTCAGAAGTTTGAGGAGGATAGAGTTAAATTCATCTCAGAAATTGCTAGCTGTATGAGTCACTAAATTGGGAACATAAATACTCATAATCTTTGGAAAGAACCTCTCAACATTGTTTTGCTGCATAGCGTCAACTGCAAAACACAATACTGTGTGTTTAGCTTAAAAGTAGTTGTATTTGCATTTGAAATCACAGTTTATGAAAAAAAATGGATAACTTTTTGCCCTGTTTTGCTTGTCAAACTGACTAAAGACTAGCACTAAGTCTGTAGTAGAAGTTAGATTATGCTGTTATGTGTTGTTTGCTTGCTTTGTTGTAAAGATGTAAAAACCTGAAATCTTCTTGCACGCTGATAAAATGGATAGGTTGTTTTATTTGCTGTCTGGCACTAAAGCCAGATACTTGAAATAGGAACATTGGGATCTTTTAGTCTAGAGAGAAACAGATTTGTCTCACAATGAGACAAACATCAGTAATTATGTGATTATAACATCAGTGACAGAAATTCCTTGGTATCTAGTTATGTTGAATAGAAAATAGTACTTAGTGTTCTG
This sequence comes from Apaloderma vittatum, assembly GCF_000703405.1. Classification (NCBI taxonomy): domain Eukaryota; kingdom Metazoa; phylum Chordata; class Aves; order Trogoniformes; family Trogonidae; genus Apaloderma; species Apaloderma vittatum. The sequence goes on along the minus strand of NW_009705499.1, from coordinate 18,344 downwards.
GATATTCAGTTCAAACAGTGTATTTAATGTTGTGTGCACCTTGGTTGTGGCACTTCAAGAGATGATTTAGTGTTAAGGTGGTGTAGGGCTGTAGGCTGGACTTGGTGATCTTAAAGGTCCTTTCTAACCTTTATGATTCTATGATTCTGCATTTTAAACCTTCTATTTAAAATGTTCAGTTCAAGTCTTGGCCAGTGTTTCATATTATTAGATTGGGGTTTTTTCCTGATCAGATAAGAGAGGTTTAATTGTGTGTTTTTACTACAACACCGAGTACTGAAACATTAAATTCCTTTTTTCTGTAATTGATATGGCAATCAACTAGCATCCCTAAAAGTGACAACAAAGCTCACAAACGTTCCCTATTTCACTACAATATACGGTATCGTAGAATATGCTGCTAAACCAGCGGTCTGAATTATTTCATAACTCTTATTTTCCACAGTAATAACCAGCTCTGAAAAATCTGTGGTTTGTATTTTGGGAACAAAATGTGTACCTGCTTGTGGTTTCTCTGATGCTGGTGTGTTGCTATATTTAAACAGGTCTGAAAGGTATCCAAGATGTAACCACATCCTCTTTTTGAGGATAGTGAACTTCTCCATGTGCTTTCATGAAGGTGATGTGAGGTGGATTGTAATGTAATTGGTTGTCTTCCTTTTGTTAGTGGTATTTTTTAGGGGCAAGTGCTAAGTTGTGGTAAACTAAAGGACTAGTCCTGTTGAGAACAGTGTCTCGTCGACTTGTTTCTCCATCATCTTGGAGAGTTCCGATAGAATCACCGATATGGAATGAAAAGTTATGTGCAGTGCCTATGGTTCTCTGAACTATTTCCTCCAAATATCTTTGTATATACACTTGTGTAAAGTACCTATAATAAAACTTACGTGTGCTTCCTAAGAAGACAGAAGGTGAATATTTTTAATGAGATGCCTCAAGGAAAGGAATAAAAACCCTTTCAAAAATACGTATTTAAAAAGGTCCTCTAAACCCTCATTCTTTAGTGCATCAGGTGCTTTTTTTCAAGACTTCAAGAAGGTAAGTAATGATATACCACATGTTCACTGACCTCAAATCTTACTTGAAATAACCATGGTGCTTGTGAAGCAACCTTTATGGTATGCTGGGCTTGGATTGAAGGGATTGTGCAATGTAAAATTTCTCAGCACTATGTGTTACTTGGAGTGTAGTCAAGAGAAATATTCTTCAAGAACTTCTTGAGCTTTCACTCTGATTTTTCTGAAGTATGCTTTAGTGCTGTAAAGATATTTAGCAACTGCATTATCTGAAAACCTCAGAAAAACTCTAGATAAAAGATTAGGTTTGATATTATTGTTATGCAGTTAAATAATGAAGTTAATTTCAAAGTTTAAATTTGCCCTTCGACAAGCTGTTTGCCTAATGCAGTTACTGGTTAGGAACTGAGTGCTATAAGATGTGAAGTACTACGTGCGTAGCGTGGAAGTGTGACTTTTCAGAAAACAGTACAACAGTAAATGTGCTTCTTTACTAGAAATTGCAGACTTGTGCAGCTAGTATGGAAATGGAAAATCAGCTCTTTAAAATTAAGGATGTTATGATGCATACTTGCTAATTAGTAATCTGTTGTTCAGGTTTTGTGAGCATGAAGACTTCTGCCTGATAGAATGACAATGTCCAACACTCAGTGGGTTTTTTTTTGCCTTTTTTTTTTGTAATAGGTGCGTATTACTGTAGTGATGTTGCTGCCTTTTCTACCTTAAAAGTTTTTGCATTGACAGGTCTTAGGATTCAGTAAAGCTTTTTTCAATTTTTATCAACAAATTATAACAAGATACTGTTTCAACAATACAAAGCATTTTGATGAAGGCAAAGAAATGTGGGACCATGTTTTATCAGAAGATACTGGCTATTTTTACTTTAACTGTAGTGAACAGCTGTTGAATGATACTTTTTAACTACTGCTGCTATGAATATCTTACTTGTCTAGAGATAAAAATAGGGAGTGGAGGGAAAGGCAAAAATTTTTTTTCTTCTGCCTGAGGATCAAAGTGTATCTATACTGAGTAATACAAGGCCAGGGGGGGAAAGGGAGAAAGAGAAATTAAATTTTGGAAAGCTTGGCTGATACTTTCCCCATTGTGCTAGATATAAAGCACAGACTGGTTTGAGCCCATGGGATGTTGTGGCTTCAACACTTTTCTTGAATCGTCTCATTTTTCCCGTTCAAATTTTCCGGTAGCTGTGCAGGTGTTTGGAGGCTTGAGTGCTGAGCTATATTAGATCCTTTCCCCTCCTCTTTTATTTTTGTCCATTTAAGGACAATTGCAGAACTTCTAGAATTGAATGTAATTACAAATGAATAAAATACACTTAAATGTAATACACTTTTCAACTCTTGAGCAAGTGGCTTACCACTACAAGGCTTTTCTCTTCCCAGTTATGGGGTACGAGGCAGATGGAGTGCTGGTGCATCAGGTAATCAAAGTTAATGATTTTAATGGAAGCGTAAAAATGAGTTTCTTTGTGGAGATGCTTTAGAGATTTTTGGGATGCATGATTCCTTCTATGTACTCTAGTGTTAAACAGTCTGTGCTTGGTTATAGAAGATGAAGATACATCAGAAATTTAGAACACTTAAAAACTAGCAAGGATTTTTCTTCAAGGCTGTTTCCTCAACAAGATACTGACTGTAGTATTAAACATAGCTGCTATAAATAAAGGCTTTGACATTATTTTCCTATGTTTTTGTTCTGGAATTGTCTTTTGCCCGCTTCCTATTACAGCACAGCATGATCTCTAGGACAACACCTAATTAAAGTGCACATTCCTTATCTGGAACAGTGAAGGTTCAGGGTACAGACAGAGGATGAGGAGCAGAATACATCTGAAGCACTGTCTTAAATTCATTGACTTACCTTGGCATCTGGCCTCAGATTATTGAGAGGGAAGGTGATAGATTTATTTTCCTCTTGCAAGTTTCATCATGTATAGTGCCTGTGCCATAAAGTTCAAGTCCAAGCAAGAGTTGGATGGTGGTATAGAAAGAGGCACCTGTCAATAGCATTTTTTTTTTCCTGAACATTGTTCTTTGCTTCTCAAATTGCATTTAAATTGCTAAGATGTTATTACTGCAGGCTGATTTCTGGGGATACTGTTAGTATTCCAGTTGAATAAATCTTAAACCAGTATATTCCAAACGAAATTTCAGTTTGGCAGTTTTAGTTTTCATTTTGCTTGGTTTACTTCAAATATAAACAATAGTTTTGGAGAGTATAAGCCTTACAAGAACTTTTCTTTCTGCAACAGAAGAATTCAGCTTTATTTTAGACCTACTGAAGTAGTTCCACAAAACATTCGTAACACTTGAAGAAAAGATAGCCCTTTCTGCATCTTAAAATAAAAAAGTTGTAATGTTAAAAATAGTTACTTATACTGAAGAGTCTTAAGAGCAGTCTGTGGCACAGCAGGGAATCAGGACAGAGTCTACAGGCTGAGAATCTGTCATTGAAATTACTCTCTTGCAAGCAGGAGAAGTAGTGCTAGTATTTGCTATCCATGGCTTTGGAAAATTGATAGGTGGATACCACTTTTCCATTTGTCGTTTAGAAGCTTAAAAACTTCTGGTGTTTTGACAAGGCCATAAAACTTTTCAGGGACGTGGGGAGCAGCTGTTTAATTACCTCTTGCTCCTGATAAAGAGTCAACTAGGAACTGTGTAGACCTGTTGGCAGGAGTAAGGCAACGGAAGATTATCCATGATTTTCCAGAAGCTTGGCTGACTCATTGCTGTCCAACGCTCAAAGTGTGAATGCAAAGTGCTGCTGGTTGGCAAAACTGAATGGACACTTGGTATTGAAACTTCAACAATTACCATCTCAAAAGACAGTGAGGAAGGAGGAGTATGATTTGAGAGAAACTGGCTGATACAGGCAGAAGTCATTCAAGACACTAGGAGTTTATGCTACAGCAGACAGGGATGACACGGTGGGTATTGCTGGAACATTGCTCATTCTTTAGTGTGAAAAGTTAGAAGTTAGTGTGGAAAGTTAGAAGGATGCTCTGCACTATCCGCTCCCATCCTGAGGAAGTGTGCTCTTGGCTGCTGCAGTGCAGAGCACCAGGCAGGCACGGTAGTGTTTCCTGTCCCCCTTCTGTCAGTGGTAGCTGAGGAAGGATGCTTGTCCACCGTGGGATCAGCTCGCTGTTATGCCTCTCCCTCCATGTGTAAGTGAAGAAGGCATTTGTTTTGTTTGTGGGTGATGTGGCAGATCTCTCATACTGGAAACCAAGCAGTGGAGGCCGCAAGAGCATGACTGTGTGTCTTGAAAGAATGTAACTCTTTGTATGCAAAAAGCTTGCTCTCGTATCCAGCATAGAGATATCTATCTCAAGGTGTGGTGGATGAGATCTTGCTATCAGAATGAATAAATGCTGGCCTCTTGATGCCCTCCTTTTATGTTACAGAAAACACAAGAAGCAGATTTTTGTAAGATCCTAAAGAGTAGAATGTATTACTGACGTTTTCAGATGTTAGACTGGGAATGTGAGGGAGTTCAAATTTGACGAGGTGTATTCCTCTCTGTATTACTTTACATGTTTTGTGGATCACGTGAGAACATAAATTGTATTTATGCCACACTTAATTTATTTCCCATTAGATATATGTCAGCCTTTGTCATCAATTGTTCATAGAAATATTCATAACCTGTTCCACTTCTCCTGTTCTTTGCTTGTACACTAGTTTCAGTGTAGAATTCTCAATGCAGAGAATTTCTCAGAGTCAGGAGTTACAAGCAAGGGGTTACTATCTTGACAAGCACAGCCTATTTTCTGGTTATGTTCTACTAGATATTAATTAATATACAGTTGAACCTGTTCTCTGTTAGTCAGTATGGTCTTTGTGCAGGTCATTATAAGAATCAGATGTCAAATCAAATCAGATGAGATGACTTTGGTGGAAAATATTTTTTCTCTCACTAATTTTTTAAAGAAAGAATTAGAATTTCTTACATCTATAGCTTTTTTTTTATGTTAACATTGTGGATCCTGTTACTGAAAAAAGAAATGTTTCATGGTGGAATGAACTTGCTTTATGTAGGACTTTATTTGTTCTTACCATGCAATTTGTTTACTTGAAGTACCTTTGGCCATATAGGACTTTTGGAAGTGTAACTTGGGACCTGCTATTTGAATGTGTCTGTGCTGTTTTTGAGAGTGACTTCAGCCATGAATGGTTATTTTCTGCGATCCTGGTTTGAGCTAAACAGAACCAATTCTGTTCAGTGATTTTGCATTTCAGCTCAGCCTCTACTAAGAAACTGCACTTTCCGAAGTTAACAGCGTGGTTTTTTCAAACAGTGTCTGCTACTAGAAGTGATAATGGCTGATGTTTATAGGTACTACGAGGGACTGGTCTGCAGAAAGTCCCTGCTAGATCTTGTGCGCCACATTGCAGGTGCTGGCAGGTAAAGGGGGTCACAAGGAAGCAAAAGGTTGCAACTCCAGGGAGGGACAGACAGGACAGGTGACCAACAAGAGTATTCCATATATGTCATATTCAGTATAAAGCTGAGGGATCATGGGGGTTAAGCTCTCTTGTTCTTCCTCTTCTTCAATGCTTGGTGTCTGAGGAGATCTCCGTCAGATCTTCTGACTTCGATCCTGATCCTGAGTTCCCAAATCCAGCTCCTGTATCTTGTTCCTCACTGCCGCTGAGCCTGGGGATTTCCCAGTGCAGCCTGCTCTCCAGCTTCGGTGGGGATTGCTGTTCAGGGGTAGTCAGCTTCGATATGGAGTTTGTATATATTTATATATATTTCATTATTTTCATTACTTCCTTATTAGTACTATTACTGTTTATTAAAATTGTTTTAATTTCCTTTTCCAGTCCGTAAGTCGCTCTCCCTTTCTCTACCTGTTCGGGAAGGGAGAGGGGTTAGACAGCCTCTCTCAGTGTTTAGTGGCTGACCCAGCCCCAACCCTTGACATCTGTAAATTAACAAAGTATGATATTGAGTTATTAAAGTATGGGTTGTACATTAGTAAGATTTGCTAAAAAGCTTCTGTAAATCTTTGCATATCAGAAATCAAAATTTTCTCCCCAGTGTTGGGTGGATCATTTGATGGCAACACTAGCTGTGACTGCTGCTCTGAATTAGCATAACTGACACTATGCATAGCCCTGAATACAGGCTTGCTGACATCAACTCTTTTGGCACGTGTTCAGAAAAGTAAACAAAAGACAATCAGTGTTGAGTTTGGCATAACTAGCAAGTCCATGAAACTGCCAAATCTTTCTCTATGTATTCATCCAATTAATCCCATTGATTTAGAACGTTTTCTTAAGTGAGCAAAACTTACTGTATTTGGTCTTAAAAGTTCTTGTATTAAAGCTATGGTTTTCTAGTGACTTAGTGAACACCTTCTAGACTTACATTGCATTTTTCATGTTTTTTGATGTTGTTGTTCCATTGTAGAAAAATGAATTCTGAAAGCTCAGCACTTACCATGAGTAGCCCTGCTGTAATAAACCAGTGTGCCAGAGGAGGAATAGAAGAAGAAAAAGTTTGGTAAGCTTTACTTCTAATTTTCTAAGAGGTCAGTAGACAGTAATATTGGGAGATGTACTTGTAAAATAATTATTTTTTTCTAAATGTTTGTGTTGATTTTGCAACAGACAAGGAAAAAGGGGATATACTTTCTTAGTTTGGTTTTGAGTTTTTAGCAGATGATCATGGGATAGAGTGTCATGGGGAATGGACAATGGACAAACTCCCATTCCTTTCGACAGTGCACCAGTAATATTCATGGAGTCTTTCACATATGGCAGATGCCTTAATCTCCAAATGCTGTTGCTGTACTCGTGCTGTGCTGTTACTGGCACACTTCAGTACTGTGCAGGCTTGTAGTTTCCCAAGATTTGTGTCTTGGGAGACATTACAAATTCAATAATTTCTACTATTTGTTAAAAGAAAAATTTGTACTGGAGAAAACAAGTATTACACTGTTCAATGGTAGATGTGGACAAATGCTTACACTTTAGGACGGGTTTTTTTTGTGTGAAAGCTGGTACTGACTAACCAATTTTTAGCACCTTCTTTGGTGTTTTCATAATAAGAACAGGGTATTGAGAAGTCATTGAAACTATTCCAGCAGTGTTAATTAGAGAGTTTTATTGAAAGCTTGCTGATTTTTACCTGCCATTATTCGCTAGGGTTTTGTTATATTCTTTATTTACCGTGTCGAAAACAACCAGATAAACTCATGAAAGGAAGCATGGCACCCATATGGAGAAAAAGGTTGCTTACATTATTTTTATAGTCTGAGAAATCCTCTTGAAATGCTAAAGAGTTAAAGAAGTATTAGCAAATGAATGTTATGAATGCTGGATGCTTGCAGGAAATCATATAAAATCTTTTTTTTTTGTTTAATGTGGGATTAAATTTACAGCATCATAGTACCTGGAAAGTGGTTTCTTTTTAAGTGTCTCTCACTATTCTACTACTATTCCTGGAATATCCTCAGAGCTAGAAACAAAATGGATGAAGGTCTGGATAAGGAGGATTTGTGACTTTGCCTCCTGACTCCCAAATCTAGTGAGAGGTGGGGAATTGTCATATCCTGTTTATTTATTTGATATCTTATACTGTTTTTTATCTTACTCTTGGCATTTAGCAATACAATTAAATTTTCTGCATGGCATTTCTTCGTAATGCTTCATGAGAATTCATGGTGATGGTGACTGAAATGGTGGAAGGGTACAATTCATGTTACCGAGTATCAGGAGAAATGGTGTGATTTGTTACAAGTGTGATTGACCTTAGGGATAGTGATGGAAATTATTGCAATTTATAGAATCATAGACTGGCCTAGGCTGGAAAGGACCTTAGAGATCATTTAATCCAACCTCTCTGTCATGGGCAGGGACGCCTCTCAACTACGTCAGGCAACACATGGGGACCGAACGTAGCAAAGTCTTTGATTTGGTTTTGGGCCTGTCTGTCCCATTCCTTCCCTTGTTTCCCTCCTCCTAGTTCTTGTCTGTATTGTTTGTGTACACTAATCTACAATTTATTTGATATACATTCAGTTCTACTTGTTAATATTTTTAATCATTGCCTTCCTGCAGTTCTTCATTAAATTAGTCAGAGGGTAGAGCAGAGATTGTTCTGTTCTTCTCCTCAGGATTTCAATACATCTTTATTTAATATCCTAAGATGCTTAGGAGTGCTAATTAGGAAATAAAACAGATTCCTTTTTTTTTCAGACATTGTAAAATTACCCTGGGATTTGAGGTTAATAAATATCCACTATTCCAAATACTCATCTGCAGGAGCAGACATACTCTTGAAGTCCCTCCCTTTATCTCTGTTGGTGCTAGGCCAAGGTATTCTATGTGTCGCTGAGATGCAGAGAATTGTTTCCCGTTGTAGGATCAGTTTAATGCAATTTACGTGACACTTAGAAATAAAGATAACTGCTAGAGTATTTACACTGACTCGTTGTGTAGTCACGACTGCAACTGTGCATGTGTGCTTGATAACTATTTGCAATCAGTAAGATAAATGTGAAATGAAAAAAATAAATTAGAATCTCACTTTGTAGACTTTGGCTATGAGCAAGTTATGTGAGAGCTTGTGAGAGTGCTAATCAGGGGCAGTAGAAGCTTGGACTGAGTTGTCTTGACACCAAAGTGTTTATTACTGAAAGATAAAACATCGAACTTGAGTGGTTAAAGATATATTGGCATTTAACTCTTCTGTGGGCAGTGAATAATACATGCTGGAATAGGTTTAGGTGTGCTTCCTATCTCCTTAAATGCGTTTCAACCTGTTATCAGCTAGCAATACCGCTTTTGCTAGCTTCTTATTTTGTAACCCGGAATCTTGGTTGTTAAAAAAGACATTGTTTGCAATCCGTGGAATTTTAGTTGGGTTTTTGATTTGAGAAGCTGAATAACAGCCTGATGCGTGTCTGGTGTAATGAATGCAAGATGTGGCTGATTTGAGTTCTTTACTATCTGTGATTCGGATTTGGCTTGGTGGGTGCAGTAAATACAATGGTGAAAATTTCATTTAGATCTATGTGGAATATAGTTGAACTTTTCTAAAATCTTTTATTTGGTTTGGTATTGTGGGGTTTTGTGAGTAGTAGAGCTGAATAAACATTTTAGTCTAACAAAGTGCTATATTGCACTGTATTACTGCATCATGCATTTATTATTGTTTTTTGCTGTTGTTTGATTCTTGAAGAATATTACTTTCTGATGGGTTCTCCAGTTCTTTTATTTTCATGTAAATGTGACTGTTATTAAGGACCAGAGCTAGTCATAGCAAGATTAGGGATGTATGCTATTAAAAGTATTCAGTAAGAGTGTGAATTATTTCATCAAGTCAAAAGTCTCCACAGAGCAAAAGCCCTGAGTACGGCCTTATGTAGCATTTAAACATTGCTTATGATGCATGTAAAAGGCTTTGATGTTGTGTAAGGACTTATTTTCAGGCCCCCTAGAAACAGAGGGAAGAGTAAATCACTGGTGGCTGTTTTTAATGACAGCCAGAAAACGAAGTCCTTAAGTTCCCCTTTTCCGATTATGGTATTTCTAGAACATGACAAATGGGTAGATACTCTTAATATCAAAGATATTAATATTATACAACAAACTTGTCATGGAATTATCCACATAACCTTAGTATATTATGAAGTTTTCTCAAGTGCTGTAACTGAACCGGCATGCATTGTGTGAGTGTTATTGTGTACTTTGCTCAGTAAAAGCGTGGCAGATTTGTTCAGGTGATAAATGTAAATTGTTTTGTCTTGTCCCATTCCTTAAACTTGGGATCTTTCATATACTTACCCTTTGATTGTAAATCACTCGTAATATTTGATCGTCAGTGAGTGTTTTGTTCTCATAAATTAGCTGCTGCTTGGCATCCTATTTGAAATAAAGCTGCCATAGTTACTTTTGACATCATGTATTTTTACATTGGAGATAGAGGATAACCTATAAAATAGTGATAAATGATAGTTCATGAAGTCACTGTCTCCTCTTTTATAGAAGATGATTGTATAACTTTATAGAAGACAAAGTATACTTACAGTGCAATACTAACTAGCTACAATTTTGAAGCTCGGGGAAAGAAGTGCAAGAGGGAAGAGCTCTTAATTTCAATCTCCCCAAAATGCTAATGGGTATTGAAAATTCTGTGGTTTAACTACTTCACTGACTATTAAGAGGGCATCTGAAACCTGATCTTTCTCTAGAGCTAATACCAGAAAAGCGTATAATCTAGTAAGCTTCATAATATAATGAAAGAAAAATTTAATTAATATAATTGTAATTTTAATATAATAGTATGATGAAAAAGCTTCTGAGAAAAGCAACCAAAACCACAAGAAATTTATTTCCCATTGAAGTTTGAATTTCAGAGCTGTCTGCTGTGTTCCCAGTTACATTGTATAGCCATTTACAAATTCTGCTGTTCCGTTTCATTGGTGGTTTGTATCTGCATAGTCTGGAATCTGTACAAGATTAAGTTAATTGTGTTCTCAAACTTGCAGTGGTTCACTTGCTTCTATTGCTTTCCCCCAGCCGCCTCCCTTCCCCCTCACCCCCCCAGCATACATAATCAAGATCACAGCAGAGAAAAAATGCTGGTAGTAGTACTAGTGTGACTGCTGGAAATGTCTTAGTAACTGGAGGGCACTACAGCAGAGTTCTTATGTGAACCAAATTAAGCTGTTCTTGATAAGCAGGAATACTGAGAAATTTAGCTGATACTAATTGATAAATATCTGAGCTGGTAAGGAAAACACTTGAACAAATAGAGGCTTGAGAGCCTTGGAATTCTAGAAGCTACGAATGTTGGCAGATTCTCAGCTTCTTAATGTAAAAAATTACAAAAAAAGAAACTAAAGATAAGGGAGCAAGTGGGAACTGTGTCAGTTTGTCTACGCTTACTATAAAGTAGCTGGCTGGCATGTTGTTTTTCAAAACAAATGTGCAGGAGAATTGGAAATTTTCCAGTTTTGTTATTGTGTGTGGGTTTATAATGTGCTTCCTCCAGGCTGGATGAAATTTTGCTAGTCACTTCTTTATCTTTTTGCATAGGATTAATTCAGGAAGTGTTTCAGCTTTTCAAAACTAGTAATTGAAATTTGGAGTTCTGGATTTCTTCTGTGACTGAGTTTGCAGTGCCTTGGCTTTCCATTTCTGTTTCCAAATACTCTGTGAAGTTGCTTACTGAGAACACAACACTTTCCTATTTCTATGATAATCACCGCCACTTTGAAAGCCAGTTTCTCTGAAAACTGCCTCTGTTGTGAGGTCCTACAGAACTTTGAGGTAGCAACAATTTAAAATTTATTAACACCATTACAGTAAATCACGGTATTAGGTTGGATTTATAGAATTTAAAGAGCTAGCCCAAGTAAGATATAGGACTATTTTAAAGACATTTTTCTAAGAATCAAATCTTGTCAGTTTTGTGCATTGTATAGGGTATGTCACATAAAAAAAAAAAGTTAAAATGGATACAGTGAAGATACTCGATTTGTTTAATATTACGAACACCATGCAGTTGTGTTGACTTTACTGGAACTAATTTGCTCTAAAATTAACTTGTAAATTACTATGACAAGAGCAAACCTTAAAAGCTTTTCCACAGAAAAAATTACTAATTTTGCTAGCCTGCTTCTATCAGTGCATTTTCTTTAGGAGGCTGGCCTTGTTTTATGTCACAGATGATGGAAGAAAGGGAAACAAAAAAGCAAGGTGAAATGAAGTAAAAATACTGTATAAAAAGAAAAGTCAAGAAATGCAGGTGAGCATTTAAACAAGACTGTGGGGTGCAAGGTGGGGAAAGGACAGTAAATGGAGGAAGGAGAGTCTCAGGCTGCCCTGAATGCTTCTTTTCTGCACTGTCACCCTTGGTGCCTGTACATATTTGTGTCGCATGCTGTTCAGTCCGCAGTGGCTGGGCTTGCTGTGCCTCAACTCTGATCTCTGTTGTGAAGCAGTTTCTCATTTCTGTAATTCTAGGTTCCTAACAGCTGTCACTGAACTAAACCTGGTTTTAGTCATTCTCTTACATAGGATTCACCAGGCTTAAGAATAAACAGATAGCTTTTAATGTGATTTTATTTAATAAGGAAAAATATTTCTACAGTGAAGTTGTGCCCAGTGGCTAGATAGCCAGGTCACTCTGTGAAGATGAGTTATGTTATTACTTGTTGATTATTGTTTTATCTAAGCTTTAAAATTTGGAAACTTTTCAGTTTAGCAAAATCAGTTATTCTGGGGTATTGTGCAAAATGTAGTGGAAACTTTTAAAAATTTATTTTAAAATATTATTAATTGCTATGTAAAACCAAATGAGAATAAAAAGGTCTACTGAGGTTAAAAAGATTCTTGAACTGATATGCCCATGTGAGTAAAAGAAAGATATGGAAGCAGTGGTGAGCAGCTGAAAATCTGCATTTGCATGTGGTTTTAATCATGCAACCTTTCTTAATAAGAATCAGAAAAGGGTAGCTAAATTGCTGCATACTGTAGCTCAAAACCGGACAAGTACTCAAGCTAACTCCTACCTTGTGTGGGAAGTAAGGTTTCATGACATAAATCATCATAATTTTGTTGCAGCTTTTGCCAGCTGCTAACTGATGAAGGAAGGATTATGTGTCTGGAATTAGAGTGAGAAGAGAAACAAGTTTAACAACTTTCTCTTATATCCTTGTTCAGTCAGTAGAAGTTACTCATCCTGAAGAACTGAATTAAAATGGCTCTAGTCAAGTGCAGTTTAACTGCAGATGTTTGTGATTACAAAAGGCACATGTTTGGTGAATGCAAGGTTACCGCATTTGCAAAAAGCAAGTCTGTAAATTGCAGTTTAATTTTATCTAGCTATCTAAAATGCTAGTCTTATTTGCAAGAGGCCTTAAATTAGTTGTTTTCTAGTTTTACTGTGAAGTTAGGAAATACTCTTCTTGAAAAGATGAAACATATAGTTAGCGTAACCAAACAAGTATAACAAACTATTTTAATACACCAGATAAATATTTACAAAAATATTTATTTTTTTTATTTTTTTTTAAAAATACTTCTGTCTTACCTAAATTCCCTGGTTTTTTCTATGTACTTCTCTGCCCATAAAAGGAGCAGTGTAATTGAAAATTGTTATGAAGGAAACATTTACGTTGGAACTTGGAGCCTGAGAGCCGGTCCCTTAAAGGAAGTGGGTGAAGCTCCAAAGGAGCGACACAGAACACGGGGAGGTTGACTCATACCGGCTTCTGTAGCACACCCAGAAACAGAAAGAAATGAGAACCTGCTGAAATGGTTAAATGGTTGCCAACTGCTGACTTAAGTCTCATACAAACATGAAATGGGCTTTGTAACTGAAGAAAATATGCCCCAAAGGCAAGTACGAGTTTAAACATATGTTTAATCATCGTGTCTTACAAAACTTGGTATGGATTGCATTTCCTCAGCCTGGATGGGATCAAAACAATCTTGATTGCTGCCTTAAGAAGAAAGTCTTACATTTGTGTGGTGGCCTGAATCTGAAACCCACGAGATGGCAGTCTTGATGCAAAATTGAGAAAGGCTTTTTCCTCAGCCCAGCAGAGGATGTTGAACTCACGGGTGTTCCTCTGGCTTCTGGTTATTCTCCCCCCCCCTTCCCACCCTGCACTTTATCCTGGGACTGCATAACAAGATATAAGCAGTGGTGAGAGTTATTGATTGCTTCTTTCAGAAGCCATCTCAGTAGCTGCTGCTTATAGGTAATATTTAGTGGGGTATTTTTAGGATCTTTATTTCTTTTTTTTTTTTGGTGAAACAAGATTCATGGATAAAGCTTGTCGTCTGCATTTTGCACATGCTATTCTACTGCCTAGGTCACACTTCAAATAATTTCTATTGATATTACATCTCTTGAGACATTTCCTACCTGCTTAGTTGTGACTCTAATATATTCTACCTGCTTTTTCACGATTATATGTGTCTCTTTTTATAGCTGTTAGCCTAGAGAGTTAAAGCAAACATTTCTGAAATACCTTAATGGTTCCAATTCAATGTCAAGAAGTTTTTATCCAAGTAAAAGGTAACACCATCGTTAGGCTACCCTCAGTGCTATTTTGTTTATAAATGTGTCTCAGTGAACAGGCTAGCGACATAGCTTTTATACTCTGATGTACAAGTAAATGGAATGTTCACAAAGACTTTTTAGGTAGTGAAATATATTTTGTTTCTAAACATTCGTCAGCTCTTTAAAACCCTCTAATTTTTAGTTACTTTGATGTAGGAAAGGAGATAAAAATCTATCCGTTTACTTGTCATTAAAAGTCTCATCTTCCTTTCTTCCTGATGGACCATATTCTTGAAATCTAGAAAACACATTGAATAAAAATGAATGTCACTTTGGACTTTCTGTGGCAGTTACTCTCTTGGTGGGAACAGGAATCGCTGGAACTGAGAAGCTGAATCTGTACAGTTTTATCAAAAAGAACCAGGCTTTCTCGTTTTGGCATTTCAAGATATTTTTTATTATTATTTTTCTTTCCTTTTTTTTCCTTTCATTTTTTTGTCATCCGTGGATGAGGAGTGCATGCTGACAGGATGATAAATAACACAGCCATGATGTTTGGTTATGAGGCTTGGATCACTAATGCAAATAACCAGTAACGCTGTGGAAGGAGGCCTCGGCGTCCCTAACTCATGTTTTGGTCATTTGCAAGTTAGTTATGGTTACAGCAGATGAGAAATTCTCCTTCAGTGAAATCTTGTAAACATAGAATGAACAAATTTCCATGGGTTAGAACAAGGATGAAATTTGTGATCCATATTGTTTTTTTCCCATGTTGTAAAGCCTCATCTTTTCATTCACATATACAGCATCTTGCCACATTTCCTTTTACTTGTCTATTACATGAAAAACCATAAAAATTGAAAAATAGTAAAAATTTCTATTTGGAAAATATGAAGCATGTTATACTTCTTTTTTTTTTAAAAAAAAAGATGAAAAGATTATGTATTGTAATGGATAAGCTGCTTGATACCTGTCCATTCAGAATCTTTTCATTTTCCATTTATGGCAGTAGGAGAGTAGTGAGAAAATTTAATTTCTTCTGTTATTGCTTGCTATCATGATTTTGTACATAAATGAGAGAGTACACAATGATTTACAGAAAGGTCATAGAGCAGGCACAGTGACAGAAAATTAACTGCATTACAAGTTCTGCATTTTGTGCAGCAGGGGGCTGTATTTACGAGCAGGGCGTGAATAGGTGTTTATTGTTTTGTTTTTCTTAGGGGACTATGAGTGACTACATAAGGTATTTAATTTAAACAAAAAAATAAATTCATTCCATTTAAGGCATAGCCAAAGCTGTCTCATTTACTGGTGTTTGGTCTTTGTTTTGGAGGACTTACAATTACAATACGTGGTTTCCTGGTAATTTTTTAGTGTCTATGTCACGGTATTTTAAGGGTAAATTCTTCTAGCATCTGAACCATTTCTTCTTTTCCTCTCTGAGGGTTATTCCTCTATAGTTGTGCTCACAGTGTGCATGCATAGTGTGCAGATAAGCCTGGAGTTTTCTGGCCAGCGGTGCCATTCAGGTCCGTATGTGTGCTTTGCATAGTTTTCTGCTGTCAGCCTGAGGAGGTCTCTTTTACAGCACCTGAATAGCTTGTTTTCAATAAGACAACTGTGAAACGTGACCTCACTCTGTGCTCCGCGCACTCTGCACACTGCACAAAAACTACATATGGTTACTTTGTGGTCATAACCAGAATAGTAGTTTCTTATATTCCTCTGTTATGTGCCACCTTCATGGAACTGAAGCAGCTGTCCCTGCCTCCCTGAGGAACGTTGTCCATAACATTTGTTCTTTTTGGTTTTCTGATGAACAGGACAGATGGGACATGATCATATTCTTCTCCTGCTATGCTCATGCTTCAAGCCTTTCTGCAACTGAGTTCTGCCCACAGAAACACTTAATTGTCGCGAAAGGCAGACAGGAAGATTGGCAAAGGACTAGAATTTGTTTTGGATTCTAAATCTCTGGTGTCATTCTTTAAAGGAAGTGATTTTGTGTTTGTTAAGCTTCATCAAAGGTCTTTGGTTTTATCTCCTTGCCTGTTTCAACTCAAGCTGTTTTAATCAGTGATGCAATTTTTTTTTAATTAATTTTTTTTTCCCAGCAAGGAATCTGTGACTATCTCTTCTGCCAAGGTATTGGTCTCCAAGAACTCTCATCCCTCATCAGATCAAAGCTGATTTAGGATTTTGTGTCTCCTAGGTGAATGAGGAAACTGTTAAATTTTTTTTCTCAACCTGGTCTAGCAGTTTAGAAATTGCTCAGGTAGACAAAACTTTGTGCTCCAGAGCAAAATTTGGGATCAGTATGGATGCCTATTGTATTTTTTTTTGTTACAAACTTCGTAAAGTAGAAAGTTTAACAAAGCACGTGAATTTCTGTGGTTAGTGGTGGTAACGTGTATAGAAAAATAAGCTCAGTTATTCAATGTACCTGTATTTATTTGAAAGTCAAATATGTAGAACTTCAGGTTCTTTACAGAGCGACTCATACACTTGGAGATTTCTGTAAGAATGGAAAGGTTGTTTTGTGAAGCTGTTGTAAAGATGTCATCACATTCACTTTTTATTATATGTTATTGTCAGTTAGATGACATAAGCTGATGTGCAAAGATTTACACTTATGATATCAGAGCTTGCTTACAATAAGTATCTGGTATCATAATTTTATGCCTGAATATCATTTTAGCAATCAGTTATGTCTCAATTGCACTATAGGGTAAATTTTTGTTTGCTGAGGTTTTTACTCATAGTAGAACTTATTGGTTACAAGTGTCTTGCAACTCTGTTTTCGTTTTGCTAGGGCAAAGGTGTAGCTGTTTTGATCAGATTTCAGTTTAAAGACTTAAAGATACTATGTTGTTTTTTTTCTGCACTTTCTTTTCAAAGTGCAGTCAAGTTTAGAATTATCATCCTAAAACTCTTTGTTTATATAAGTGTTAGTGTATATTTCGTTGTGGTCTAGGTTTAACATCAAATATTTTTCACTTGCTAGTAGTTTTTTTTTCCTCTCTTGAGAAGCACATGACAGAGTGGGAGCTGTAAGTTATGAAACCGTTTATTTTGCTCTTCAGGGTGCCTAGAAAAGTCAGTTTTGCAGAAAGATGTATGTGTGTGGTTTAAAGAAGGCCTAGTTTCCTCAGGAAATGACTGTGCTGTCTCTTGCCAGTAACTTTCAAACCATTGCCCAGTTTCATTTTTAAAAAGATCTAAAAAGTGTCAGAGCAAATCAGCTCAAGTTTTAACATAGAGTGTATGGGTGGAGGTGAGAGTCCTTAATTAGTACCACTGTTGTAAGGAAGGCTGCAGGAGTGTGGCCCTTTTGCCTTCTCTTGGCAGGAGCCTACCAGCAGATGTGTTGCTCTGAACTAACCACAGCCTTTTCATGGCGAGAGTGTCACAGAGGTAATGAGAGGGAGTGTGCTGAGCTGTGGGACGAAGCACAGGACCGGCTTCCCCAGGAAACCACCCGCTCTTTGTGGGCTCTGCCCCTTGCAGAGTCTGTTCAAATGAGTGCAGGGGGCTTGGAGGTGGTGTCTGCCCAGAACAAGATGATGCCTCTGCTGTTACCGTGCGTGCTCAGTGCTCTGTCTTTGTTCTTTGCTTTCTGATCAAGATGGTGAGGGCATGTGCCATGCATAAGATGTGACTGCTGCTTCACTTAATTCTGGTGCCACCTTACTCTCTTAGAAATGAGAAAGCAGCCTCTTACTGTTCATCTTTGCCCTTGACAAAGAGCCTGTGGTGGAGCATCAGACTTGCAAGGCTGAGCCCTGTGTTCCTCATTCTTGTAATTGACTCATCCCATTGGTGCATACCTATTCTTTCTCAGTTTGAAGTTGTCAGGGTTGAGAGATCTGCCTGTAGATAAACAATGCTTTCAATCAATCTTGCAGCATTGTTAAATCGTTAATCTGTTTAATGCAAAAGACCACACTTCAGTTGGAGATGTGGAGAGTATTGGATGGAGTGAACCTTTTTTTGTATCAGGTTTTCATAGAATCATAGACCGGCAATTTTGATGCATTTGCAAGTGAAAAGTGTTGTGCCAAAAGCAAGGTGTTAGACTACATCTCTTGATTAATAAAATAAGTGATTGGAAGAAATTCAGCCTCTTGGCTTCCAAAGCATGTTTCACATACTCAGAAGGAAGTAGGACCGTTATTCTTATGTTCCTGCCATGGAGGGTTACCACCAGTAGTTGATAACACGTCTCATACTGTCGTGGTTTAACCCCGGCCGGCAGCCAGGTACCCACACAGC